>NW_003852424.1:5478928-5482592 GCF_000181295.1 Otolemur garnettii
GGATTTTAGAGAGGCTGAAGAAAGGGGCTTATTTTATATTTAAGAATATCGCTGAATTTAGATTTTTAAGGATAAGTCACCAAACATTAAAAATGCACATATGGCACTCCGGAGAAATGCAGTAATGCTTCCATTTGATAACGGGAAGAAAAGCTTTCCTATCTGACTGCACAGTGTTCCGTGTTTATAAATAAGCCATGTGTTGCTAGGTGGTTTTGCAAGAAGTCAATGTGGAGCTTTGTATGTTGGTTTTTATTTTTAAAGACTTATTTGGTTTACCTGGTTATCTTAGAGATTATCCTTCCACCTGGAACGGTGAGGGTGAAAGTGTACCAATCAGCCAGTGTGAGACTTTCTGCCAATATCCAGAGCTTTTACCTGAAGATTCTAGAAGCAGAGACAACTTCCATGGGTGGCATGTTACAGTACAAAGAGCACTGAACTTGGGAGTCAGAAGCTGGATTTCAGTCTTGGCTCTTTTACTTAAAACTATATATGGCCATGAGGAAACAGTTTATTCCAGTGTTTTCTAAACATAAGTACACAGCAAAATCATCTGTTGAGTGTTATACACACACGTCTACCCCTGGACCACAAAGGTCGTAGATGGGTCCTTGGGTTGTTTAAAAGCAATGAAAGTCAATAACTATTGAAAAATCCATTGAACTTCAGTGTCCTCACTTGTAAAATAGAAATAACACTTTCTATCCATCATACAGGACTGTTGTGAAGACTAAATATGATAATGTATTGAACCTACCAGTGTAGTGCTCCAGAGAGGTTCACTAATATCTTTCTTCCAAAGGGCCATGTTTGCTCTAGCTCAGAGCTCCCAGAGTGGATTCTAAGGAGCGACAACCTCATGGTATGGTCTGTAGAAAACCTTCGCACCATCAGTTACATTTGCGACAGCACATGATACTCCCCTCCAGACTGCTCATGGGACCATCAGCACCTTCAGGTTTCCGAAGGGACCTGAAAATAGTGGGCTGGCTACATTTCTTGTACCCAGTGTTTCTTTGAGTTATTTGACTACCAAATTCTTTTTAATGTGGCAATTGTGAATTGATGTTCCACAAAACATGCTTTTGTGAACACCCCTCTCTTAAGTTCTCTAACTAATGTTCCACCTTTCTCTAACCTCCTCAAGGAGCTTACTGCTTGTTTTGGTTTAAGACTAAATCTTTCTGATCATCTTGAAGAGTATCTGCTCTTCCCTGGAACTGTTAATTTAAATGGATCCTCATATTTGAAATGATTCTATTTAACTACTGTAGTTTTTACTTTAACTGCCTGAGCTTATGAAGGTAGAACACGAATGATCTAGAAAGGAATTGAAACCATCAATTTAGAAATAAAATTAATAACTGAACAGTAGAATTTCACAAGTCTATGGTTGTTAAATAAAGGGAAGACAATTATACTCTGAGAAGATCATACCTTACTCTTACAAACTAGGGGATGGTGTAAAATTAGAAGTGCAATTTATGCTTAGAGGTGAATTAATCCAATAATCAAAAATAAACTTGGTAAAAATTTATATAGGTGTGCTAAAAAATAAAATACGTTTTGAAAGAGACTTTCTTAAGTTAGCAATTTAAGAACTTTGGGGAAATTGAATATAATTATGCAGGTTTTTTGGCAACTTCATTTGCCTGGTTATACCCTTAGAGTAAGGAAACTAATTGGCTTCTAACACATCCTTCTGGGAATGAAAAGCAAAATGACAAAGTGGATCTTTGAATGAGGTGTATTTGTACAAGAGTCACCTACTCATCCAAGCCCGCGTCAAAGAAGATACACCTGCAGAGACACGTGGTCTTGGGATGAATGAGTGGACGGGGGTGGGGGGGGAATGGATGGATGCAATGTGTAAAGTTCAAAGTCAAGTTGGGCAGAGTTCATGATAAGAATTTGCTTCGGATAACTATGCAAAGAAAAAAAAAAACTTGCAAGCATCTTGCTTTTGCAGGTTTGGTATAAAAATCTCAGAAGAACAGCTTTGCTTGTGAGCTCTCCGATATTTCCACTCTGGTCCTGGCCAGAAACACTGTGAGAACACCCTTTCATTTGGTATTTGAGCCCTTATGCCTCTGTTCCTGGCTGCAGACCAAAGGGAACAAACGCAACTGAACATTTCAGAACCTCAAAATAGTAAACTAAAAATGGTGTGCTCTGCTTTTGGTTCTAAAAATGATCGACCCCAAAGCCTTGTTCCAAATGATCTGGTTGATCCATCACTAATGTGGATTACTGGATTTTAGAAACCTTTCAGAGAACATTCTTTAAAAAAATTTAGATAACTAAGAACAGAGAAAATAATCAATCCTAATGGTTGTAATACAGGTATCTGGCCACTACAGCAGAGATTGAATTTTGTGAATGTGCTTTCTGTTCCAGTATAAAGTAATTTAAAAAAGGAGATTAAAATTTGGTGTGGGATATCTGGGCTGATTTGGTCCATGACTAGCTGAATGTCTAAAGCAAATTTCTGAAACTCAGTTTCTTATGGGTAAAATAAGAAAAATGAAAAATAATTATATTCTTTTTAATTGGGTCATTATGAAGATCAAAGTATTATAAAAATACTTGTAAATTAGAGTGTCCATGATCATATGAAAGTCTGTGAATCAGACTAGAAATGACCTTTACAATCAAACACATCTTACAATTAAACACACAAATTTCTGCCCCTCTGCTATCTAGCTCTGTGACCCATACGAGTCACTAAAAATCTTTGATTATCACTTTTATCATCTGTGAAATGGGCTTAGTGTTACTGGGAGAAGTGAAATAATGTATATAAAATACCTGGCACATAGTTAATGCTGGAAAAGTTACTGGCTATTAAGAAACACATAAAATGATGTTGATGATGGTGACTTTTATAGACTCATAATTCTAGGTGCCAGTCCAAATATAAGCATATGAGAATGCAGATAGATCTTTGAATTCTATCTGAACCCTTCTTCCATAAAGTTATATACACTACAGACTCTTACTGGGTGAGTTGACATAGGAAGGGTGCCAGTGTGAGTCTGGAACAGTTTACTTGGTCAGATCCAAAATATTGGTTGGGCCAAGTATAAGGATTAGGGGAGAAAATGGAAAAGTCTTGCTGGGCGAATGCCAAGTATGAAGCAATGCTAATCTTAGCAACTTTTACCATCCAGTTTTCACCAGTGAAGAGAGGAAGGTGAAAAGGTGTAAATAGATGTGAAGGCCGTCATAAAAATCATTGTGGAATTAAATCATTAAACCCATGGCCTCTTAATTCCAAAATAGCAGTATAATATTTCTAAAAGTTATTCTTATATTAGAGATTTCTATAGGATGCTTGTCTTAAGAACAAATCTTCACTACTGAAAACAAGGCTGGCCCCCAATGTGACTGGGAGCTTACTTTACATTCCACATAAAATGTAGGCATGTAGTAAATAGTAGATTTGATTAAATAGTCTTCATCCAATGAAAAAAATTCTTTTTAATCTGCCGTAGGGGAATGACTAACCTATTACCTCTTTAGATGATTGGTTTTTGGTAGTCTGTCTTCCCCCCTTCAGGGTCAAGATTCTATAAAGAATCCCCTCCTGAGAACAATTCATGACCGTCTTTCTCTCCAGGTACTAAAGTTGTTTTCTTCATAGACACCTGGGTCTTCCCAG
>NW_003852424.1:5482755-5483142 GCF_000181295.1 Otolemur garnettii
CCCTAAGCTTGGCATCTTCACCTAGATTGTCTTGAACTCAGGACACAAAGTCAAATTTTTTACCCCTTCCTCTCTGTTTCAGCCATTTTCTTTGTATATGGAGATCAACTTCTGGTGTTCAAACCGAGAATCTTCAGCATTATCTTTGTGTCTACACTCATGTTTGACCTCCAGATCCAGGAAATTCCCAAGATTCATTATAAACCATGTCAGTTTTATCTCAGAATGTTTGTGACACTTGTAAGAGAGACAGACTGAAGCAAGGGCCGGCGTGACACTTGTCATGCTCCTTCTTACATTCTCCAGGGAGCTGCTGCCACTCTAGCTGGGAATTCTGCATTTCAGGTAGGAAGAAGAAGTTAAAAGTCCCAAAGGGCATCTGCCAGC
>NW_003852424.1:5483702-5525919 GCF_000181295.1 Otolemur garnettii
CCTCTTATGTTTTCCTAAAATAAATTTCCACTGACTTTGTTAAGATGAAAGAGACAAACACGGCTTGTTTCCTTTATCATCATGTCACTTCACATCTTCGTCATGTTTTTGCTTAGATTATTGCAAAGCAAAGTGGGCTCTATCTGTCTGCAGTCCACTGCCACTGCTGCCCTTGTGCATCAATTCGTTTGTTTATTTGGCAAGATAGTGTTGAGGATGGGCCCTGGGCTGCACACTGGAGATGAACAAAATCACCACCTTTGGTTTCAGGGGTTCACAGTTCAGTTGGAAAGACCAGGAGGGTACTGAATGATTCTTGTGCAACACAATAAGTGAGAAAATAAAGGAAGATGAGAGAGGTGGTAGGAACAGAGGGAAAATCCTGGCTTGTTCAACCTGGGAGTGTCTGGGAATGTCTTGAAGAGGAGGTGCTGCTGTGTGTTAATAGGATCTTCTCAGGCCAACTCAGAGAGAAACGATCAGTTTTCTGTTTTTGTAAACTACTCACTACTAATGATAACTAAAGTGGCTGTAGACTTGACCTTAGTCTGAATTTAATTCTATAAGAAAGTAATCATACGGGAAAGCAATTTTAAATATAGCATTATGAGGCACAGTATTGATAAATGAGAGGAAAACTGGTTCTTAAAGAGTGTACCATTCACTTACCATGCCCTGAAATTAACTGAGAACTCATTTGTCAAGAGTGTACCTACCCTACAGAGAATTCTTCCAATTAACATCAAAAGCGATCATTCTTAACCTCTCATGCATTAAGAAAATCTTGTCTGCACCCAATGTTCTGTACATAATCAATGGAGCCCTTTATGTATGTTATTTCAAATTTATCACCCTGTATCTTACTAAAATGAATGAATTAATAAATGAATCTGCTGTAGGTCCAGAAACCAGATTTATTTGTTGTCTCCTGGTTCTCATAAGATTTTCCTTTGGTCTCTGAAACATCTCACTCTGCAGTTTCTCATAGTTTGGGATATTTATTGATAGTTACTGACAGCATGTGTTGGTACTTATAGACAGACAATGGCTATATCAGCAAAGTGGTTTTGGGGGATTACTTAAAGTCTAAAAATGTCAGCTAAGTCACTCTCAGGATATGCAAAGTCCAAGCAAGTGTAGTTCTATATCAGTTCTCACAGTACTATTTGTTATAAAAAGGATGTATCAAGGACCGAGTGCGGTGGCTCACACCTGCAATCCTAGTGCTCTGGGAGGCCGAGATGGGTGGATCCCTTGAGCACAGGAGTTTGAGACCAGCTTGAGCAAGTGCAAGACCCTGCCTCTACTAAAAAAACAGAAAAACTAGGTGGCTTTTAGAGGGGACACCTGCGGTCCCAGCTACTTGGGAGTCTGAGGCAAGAGGATCACTTGAACCCAGGAGTTTGAGGTTGCTGTGAGCTGTGATACCATGGGACTCTAGGCTGGGCAACAGAGTGGGATTCTGCCTGAAAAAAAAAAAAAAAGAAAAAGATGAACTCAAGATAAATTAAATAAGCCACAGGTGGCCCAACTGCTGTACCCTGATAAGCTATCCTGCTGCTGGCATCCTGTGACCTGCCTACACACTGGCTATGGCCCTGTGATCTGTCCAGAAGCTCACCACAGTCCTGTAACATCATGAGTGGCTGTAGTCTTGTAAAATACCCAGGCCCTCAGGGAGGTTCTGTGAGCAGCCCTGCCACCAGCTAAGGTCATATGGCATGTTCAGGGACTTGCCAAGGTCTTGCAACCCACTCAGGTGCTGGCCAAGTCCCCTTGACCTGTCTGGATGCCAGAGTCCCATGCCATGCCCGGTTGCCATCTGCAGTCCTATGATATGTCCAGGTTTCTGCCAAAGTCACACCACCTGCCTCTGTGTACAGGGACTTCCCCAGCCCTTGGCAATACCCTCTAACACAGTGGTTCTCAACCTGTGGGTCATGACCCCTTTGGGGGTCTCCTACATATCAGATATTTACATTATGATTTCTAACAGTAGCAAAATTACAGTTATGAAGTAGCAATAAAAATAATTTTATCGTTGGGGGTCACAGCAACATGAGGAACTGTATTAAAGGGTCATGGCATTAGGAGGCATTAGGAAGGTTGAGAACCACTGATCTAACAACAGCCTGGGAACAAACTCAATAATCCAAATGAATATTCTCAAGCCCCAGCTTAGTCTGAGACAACCGCAGGGGATGGGACCAGGTAAGAGAATGGCTACAGTACAGGTCCTTGGTGTGTCCACCTCTCTCCTGCCAGGCCAGGCCTCCACAGCAGGACGCAGAACTGTTACCTGTGACCACTCCTCCTCACTACGTAGGAGGGTCCTTAGCATTAAAGAACAGGTGTGCCGCAAATCTATTATCCCTGAGCTGAAAGAAGAGGTTTCAGATGAAAAAAAAACCAGCAAAAGAATTCTGGCAATATAAACAAACAAGCTAGTTTGACTCCCCTAAAGGATCAGATCCACAGCAATGAACCCCAACTACGTAAAAGGAAATTGTGCAAACATCAGGATTGTAATTCAGAATATGGACGACAAACAAGATGAATGGATTGAAGAGAAAGTTGAAAACCAATACAAAGTAACCCCCCCAAAAAAATTATTTCAGGACATGAATGAAAAATATGAAAAGCTGACTAAAGAGACAGACAAAATAAGCAAGGATATAACTGAACTTTAAGAAATGAAAGAGTCATTTAGAGAGTTACAAAATACAGCAGAAAACTTCAACAACAAGCTAGACCAAGCAGAAGAAAGAATCTCAGAGCTTGAAGGGAAGGATTTTGAACCAACCCAGTCAGCCAAACATGCAGAAAACAGAATAAAGAAAAATGAATAAGCACTCAGATAAATATGGAGCTATGTGAGTAGCCAGTACACAGATTATAAGAACCCTGGAGGGAGAAGAAGTAAAAGCAAAAAAACATAGAAAATCTAGTCAAGGGAATTATTGAGGTGACATCCCTGGCCTTGCCAGAGAGTCAGATATCCAGGTAGGAGATCTTCATCAAACTCTGGGAAGAGTCAGAGCAAACAGTATATCTCAAAGACAGGGTCACCTGACCAAAATCAAAATGAGGATTCAATTCTACAAGCTGCAAGATGAAACGAGCAACTAACCTTCAAAGAAAAACCTGCCCAGCTAACAGCAGACTTCTCAGTGATGATCTTATAAGCCAGAAGGGAGTGGGGCCTCATTTTTAGTCTTCTAAAACAGAAAAATGAACTAACGCCAATAAGCCTCAATTTTGCCTTGTTGTAGTAAAGAACAGAAGTGAAGAGCACAAGATTTCAGAGACTTGGTTTTTGAATTCCAATTCTGCCACTTAATGCTTGAACAAATTACTTAAGATGCTCTGAATCTTCATTTTCTTACCAGATAAATGGGGGCAGTACTACAATAAATCTTCAGTGTCCTCCACGGGCTCTTGAAAACCGTGATTTTATGCAAAAACAAGTGTTACAACAACAGTTTTGCCATAGTCTAATTGATATAAATAAGAATTAAGCACCTACTATGTATTTATGGTTACAAACACATGACTAAACTTCTAAATAAAGACCAAAACCTTACAATATTAAACATGGAAATAAACTCTACATATATTTAAGAAAGATTAATAAAAACAAGTAAGAATTCTTTACCTGCTCACTCCAGTTCAGGGGCTCTAATGGCTGGAACCCTTCCCAGCAGCTCACTGTCCAAGGTGGGAACCAGCTCTCGACAGGACGCCATCCCCTGCAGGACACACTCACACACACCCACGATCAGTCACACTGGAACCATGCAGACAGGCCAAGGAATCTGCTGGGCACATCTTTGAGATGTGGGAGGAAACCAAGGACCTGGAGAAAATCTACACAGATGTGGGGAGAACAGGCACATCTCACCGACAGTGGCCCCAGCCTGTGATAGAATTTTTTTTCCTCTTCAAAGTTACAATGAAATGATGTTGAACAAAGTGACTTATTCAACAATCTGCTGTCCCTCTTACTGAGGGTTGTTCTGGGGCTTCTATGAAGTCACGCTGGGAAAGTGCCCAGTGAGCAGTGGTTACTATTGTTCTTAACCCTTGAATAACTTTATACCATAGATGCTGCACCCATTCTGAAGATGAAGAGACTGAGGCACATGAGGTCAATAGTTTACGTGACGTCATCTACCTTAAAAATAGCAAGACTGGGACTCCAACTGAAGTCATTTTAACACTCTCCACTCTGCCTACCTCCCACAGCACAGCACACGTAATACATACTTTACAAAGTTCTGACCATTAGATTCCCATATTTCTTTATGTAAACTTCTTTATCAGCAACACCACATCCCAAACCACCTTCGTGGACTGTTAAGTAAAGAATATTTCCATTGTGATGGCACAAGTATAATTTCCATTTCATTTTAAGAGGCTATGAGAAGACATCATGTGGGTAAAAGTAATGATTAAAGAAGGAACTATCACTTAAAAAAACAGCTCATATAACCAAGTTCCCTAAGCAAAGCGGCATCTCACAAAGCGTTGTTACTTCATGGCATTAATAGTTTCAGGGACATTAAAAATATAGTTTAATTTTCTTTATTATTGTTTTTCTTGAGAGGTGAAGGTATTTTTTTCTTATAGATTTTATGATAAATAACTTGGTTATAACAGCTCTTTTGAATTTGCTAGGCATTAAAACAATAGTGAAAGACCATTTTATAAATCGAAAATTCACATGTGTGAACACTAAATGCTGGGATTTGATTTCTTTGTTTCTATAGAAACAAAAGAAAATTGAGATTAAAATAAGCTAAAATGGAATTACGTTTTATGAAACAGATAAAGGAGCTTATTTTACTCGTTCCCAGTGTAGTGTGGTAAAATAAAATTTTTATTTAAAACCCAAGCTGTTTGGGCCCTTCTGTCTTGAGAGAAAGTTCCCTCGGAATAGGGAATGGCAAGATTCGTATCGATAGAAAAATCTGGTCTCTTTGCTGTTTCATTCCAATTAGAGAAATTGCCAGCGATGGTCAGGAGGAGATGAAGGGAGGTGAAGAGTCTCCCAAGTGTGAAAACCTAAGCCAGCGCTCTGGGAATTGTTCAGACCGTGAGAGATGATTTAGCAGAGATGTTGCTGAATCTTTGGGTAGGAAAAGACAGACAATAGAAAAAGAAGTCAAAGATACAACCTTCTCGGTGACCGTGTGAGGAAAGGCCAAATAAGAGATGGTCTCCAAGGAAGAAGGGCCCCAGTCACGGGAGAGGCAAGTTCCAGACGTGTGTCTGGTGACAGTCAGTGGGGATCCCAGTGGCACAGGGGCTGAAAAGCTTCCAACAAAGCAGGTGGCTGCCACTCATCTTTGATTTGTGTTGCTTTAGTGTAAGATTGAGATGCTTAGTGAAGCATGACGCATGCCAAGACCTGTATGATTGGTTTTAAGAAAGCCAAAGTAAAGGGGGTGTGTTTAAATACGGGGCTGGCAGGGTTCAAATGAAAAGAAATAGTGTCCGTGGCAGATGAGGTATGTGGAGGTTGGGGAAGAGGGGAGACAGAAACTCAGACATAAAAAGTCTGAAGTCCTAGTGAGTATCTAAGTTCACAGAAATTTATAGAAATATTGAGAAGGGCATTTTCACAGCAGACATTTAGATTTTATCTTGTACAATTTAGGTAATATTAAGTTTGCCATTGTTATAAGATAGAGTCCTCTGTCCTTTCTGCTCTTGGTCATTTTGGGGATCCAATATTTTGATGTATTATAATCTGATCTAGGCAAAAAATGATACTTCTCCAATTCTACCAGGGATGTTCTACCACCATTTAATTAAACTCTAAATCCATTGAAAAAAAAAAAAACTCTTGAAGAAGGGGGAAAATCTAAAAATCATTACCTAAAATGGAAATGACATTTATGTTTCTGTTATGTACAGGAAGAATATCCCTCAACCTCAATTTGAAGGACTTGAATTTGGAATTTGGGAGAATTTTCTTCTTTCCCCAAGCAGGATTTTTTCACATATAAGATGGAAGCCCCATATCATGGTATCTTGGGGGAAGAAGAGCACATAGTAGGCCCTAAAACAAGCACATTGTTTATTGACATGTAAGCTAACTTGATAAGCTTTATCATCTAAAAAAGTTTTTTTTAACTTTTAAAAGAGAGCTGTGTAGCTAGGCTTTGTGGCAGGTGCCTGTAGTCCCAGCTACTTGGGAGGCTGAGGGAAGAGAATTGCTTAAACCCAAGAGTTTGAAGTTGCTGTGAGCTGTGATGCCATGGCACTCTACCAAGGTGAGACTCTGCCTTAAAAAATAAAATAAGATAAAATAAAATAGAATCGTAGAAGGCAATTAGAGACAGCTTTTATGGGTGTAAGACCTGTGCACCACTCAGAACCCCTGACTTGGAAGAGCCTCATACTGGGTTTAATGCCCTGCTGCTTGAAAGTCTTAATAATTTTTTTTGTTTTTAGTCTGTTGTCCTAGGTAGAGTCTCGTGACATCATAGCTCACAGCAACTTCAAACTCTTGGGCTCAAGAGATCCTCTTATCTCAGTCTCCCCAGTAGCTAGGATTACAGATGCTTGCCATAGTGCCCAGCTAGTTTTAGAGACCAGGTCTAGCTATTACTTGGCTGCTCTTGAACTTCTGAGTTCAAAGGATCCAGTGGCCTCGGCTTCCTAGAGTTCTGGGATTACAGGCGTGAGCCACCACACCTGGCAAAAATCTTAACAATTTTTAACCAGAAGGGCCCAGATAATAAACACTTTTATTTTGCACTGAGAATAAATTCAGCCAGCCCACAAGATCAGCATTAAAGGGGAAGTTTCATCTTTTCTCTTTCATTATCTACTATGTGGAGACCGCAGGTCTTGCTCAGCATGACCTTGCTCTTTGGCTATGGCCAAGTGCTTTAGAAGGGGGCACCTGACGCCAGATGGTCTAATTCCTGCCTCTTCCTATAGACAAAAGTGTCTGGTTCACAGATGGACACTTGAACCAAACTGGCCAACCTTTAGGAATTTTGAAACTTGGACTGGATGTCTGAGCAGCTAGGCGATTGATGGTAGTATTTTCCACTATTGGTGTAGGAAGGAAGATTAAACTGGTTTCCAGAAAGAATAAAAGGAAGAGCTGAGTCAGGAGGACAGTTGCAAAGGTGAGGAATGGAAAGAGGATCTCGTCCACTGCTTTGTTGATCCATTTGTTTCAGGGGCCCAATCGACTTTCTGTAATTGGATCCTATTGCTCGTTATTAAAAAAAAGAACGCTTCTCTTCACTGTATTCCCACCTTGCCAGTGTGATGCAAGGTCAGGCTGTTCCTACTGTGAGAGCATCATCCTTCAACATAACCCTCTACCTGAAATGACCGCTTCTCCCCTGAGCTGCTAGCACTTCAGTGGCCCTACAGATGGAGCGTGTCCCTGCTGTAGCACATAAGGCATGAGTGTCATGTGTCTGCATGTTTCTATAACATGGGCTCTGCTTTCCTTGTTCTACAAATGTGGCCAAGGATACATAGAATCCGACAGAAGAATCAAAAATTTTTACAATCAGAGAACACAACTCCATCTATCTTCAATCTGAAACTGAGCTCCCTAAGAACACATGGGCACTGCCAGAAAAGAGATGAAAAAGCCAAATCCACCTCACAGAGTTAACGGTGGTGGTATTTAAAAAAAAAGAAAAAGAAAAAAAGCATTTTCCAACCCTAATCGTGTCTATTATAGCACATAAGAACATTCCCAATTTTCGTTGTTTTAGACAACATGGTCCAGTGGGAAAATTTTAAACTTAACTGGCACTATATTTTAGCTCAGCGGTCCTCAAACTTTTTAAACAGGGGGCCAGTTCACTGTCCCTCAGTCCATTGGAGGGCCAGATTGTGGGCCCCGGGATGAGTTGGCTGCTAAGCAGGACAGGCAGTGGTGGCAAAAATACCCGGTGGGCCAGATCAATGTCCTAGGAGGGCCGCATGTGGCCCATGGGCCGAGTTGGAGGACGCCTGCTAGCTTTATGACATGCTCATTCTACCAATCTGGATCTCAGTTGGAAGATATGCACAATGAAATTAATAATTTCCTCTGTCAAATCTACAAAATAGTGCCAGGACCTATGAATAGCATGTTGCAGAAAGTGGCAAGAATTTGCGTAAGAGTGGATGTGGCTCATACGGTGTGGCATCTCACCATACTTGCTCCCAGAGAAGTCCGACAGAGGAATTGGAATAATCTCTTTTTCACTTCTCTAGTGATAGAAGCATGTGATACATTTTCCTGTCTTGCCTAATATTTAACAGTCTAATGTGTAACTTAAAGTTTTCTTACAAATAAATTATGAAACAGCTGGGAAAAAACTTCATTTATCTCCTGGGTGCTGGATGTTTAGCACCGTGCTGATGAGAGGCGAGGCCTCCATGGGAGGATGTAATCAAATCAGGAAGCCAAAGCAAGCAGAAGTCAAACCACCTCTGACTGGAACTTGTGTCTGCCTGTGTATGTGTTGGGATGTGTTTGGCAGCCAATAGAAACACTAATTCAACTGGCTAAATTCAATTTATCATCTAATAGAGTAAAGGCCAGCAGGTAGGGTGGTAGCACTGAGTTGGGCTTCTCCGGCCTTCCCTGGCCTCGTCAAAAGTCCAAGACTTTCCATTTTTCTTCCCTTCTGTTCTCAGGGTGATGGTCTGTTCCCCAAGTTGCTAAGGAGCAGGTGCAGCTGTGTCAAAAGCAGATCAAGGGTAGAGAACATAGAGACTTTGTCCAAGTAGCCCTGGATTTTCTTTCCTTCATGTCCTTTGACCAAAACTTCCTCATGGATCATTCCAAAATCAATTCATAGCAAGGGAGTAGAATTTCTTTGACAGATTCATCTCCAGATTTGTGGGATCCAGCTTGTCCTGAAGGATATAGCTACCCAATATCTAAAGAAAATTGGGGGGTTTGTAGGCAGAAAAATAGGAGAGAATGGCTGTATGGAAGAAACTGCAGGTCCTTTGTGATGGTAACAAGATTTGATAAGAAATTTGCATTTTACAAAATTTTAAAATGATCTGAAACTATGGAATAGTTGCCTAATTTATGAAGGCTGAATTATTTTTAAAAAGCTTTCTTATGATGATAGACTTCTTTTATCTAAGCTATACGAAAGGAATCCAATAAAGTTTCCAGATTTTAACACAGAGGAAATAGAAATTTATCCTGATTTGAATCCACTTAACCTCCTGGGTTTTGTAGAATTATATTCAATTCGGCTGTCGGGTCTGGTATGAGATTGTTTAATTTGGCTTAGCCAAGCCGACGGCACAATTCTACTTCTTTGATCCGTTCTCTATTTGGTTGGTTTTATAATCTACAAATTCACATCTCCAATGTATATTTTTTTCATCTAGTAAATGGCTAAACTTATTTTGAAATTGTATTACAGTTTCGTGAAACCCCATTTTAAGAAGCATTTACTGCTTAAAGGATTAATTCGAGTTATAACTCAAATCAGGAAGTGCTCTATTTAAGAGAGATTCTTGTTAAATATTGTTTGTAATGCTTCTTTAGAGAAATGTCATAAAATTCAACCTGATTCAAACTATTTGTTTTCTTTCACTTTTCTCACCGGCACTTCCTTAGTTTACACTCTGATCCGCTATTACCTGAACAATTCCAGTTGCTTCCGAAGTTGGCAATCTATCCATCATCTTGTTGATCAAAAGAAGTGGCTAAAACACAAATATAATGCTCTTCCCATGGTTGAACTGTCAATCAAAGTTGCTTGCAAGATTAAGTCCATAGTCCTTGGTCTGCTGGCCAGCCTGGCTTCTACCTTCCTTTACAGCTTCAAAAGTTGCTACCTGAGTAGTGTATGAAATGTAGTTCAAAGACTGCGCCCACCGCAGGCATGCTGAGTCACCTGTGGTTCCCCACATCCCAGGCTCTGGCATGTTTCCATGCGCTTGTGAATTCCAACACCACTGCCTGGGTTATCGTTTTTGAACTACTCTGCTTATGAGAGAATTTATCTATTTCTCAAAATGCAAATAGTCCCTCCTCAATCAAGACTTTCTGGAATTTATTATTTTCCCACTCCAGGTACCCAGTAGTTTATACTCTTGTAACACACGTCTGTATTTCTAGTATAGAATCAAGACCTGGACATCATATGTGCATTCAACATAAACTCTAACCCTCTACATGCAATGAATGGGGCTTCACTGACGGGGCCTACGGGCGTGAGAGAGAGAAGTGGTTAGCAGGCTCTCAGGGAATGTGAAAAGCTAAGCACAGACAGTTCTTTGTGACATTTTAAAACCACTGTGTGAGTAAATACAATCAAGTAGATTTAGGTTGAAACCATGCATTAAGCACCATGCATTTGACACATATTATCACTTTTACTAAACACTCACGTTATATTATCCATACTCATTTCATATTATCACAGATAATAAATGTATTAAAATTGATATGGTTTATGGAGGTTATAAATGTTTTAGAAGCTGAATTTTAACACAAAATTGATACATCCTTGTAGGCAAATGGTGATATTTAAAGGATTTCCATCATCCTCCATTCATTGCAGGGGATTGAATAATCATCTTAAAGACAGAAATTTTTGAAGGTTTACACAACTGAGTTATAGACATTGGTTTTAGTCCTTTCTTTGGTTTTCATTGGTTCTTGAACAGGAATGTAAATAAGAATTAAAAGAAAAAACATGATAAAACATGTTTATTGTAGTTTACGGATAATTGAAAATGTTTTTTGAATGAGCAATGTTAATATTCCCAACCCTTATATAATTAAAATACAGTGTGATGTCTTTCCATCTATACTCTGAGCTTGCTGTTAGCAAACCCATTTATCTTTGACATCTTCCAAACTTATAGTGTAAAGATTTGCATTTACTGCCAGTGTCCTTCTGGAAATCCCTGAACTCCACAAAAACAATAGATGAGGTAGTTTAAGGAGACAGGTAAGCAAATGAAGCACATCTTTGGTGTTGGAATTGGCTAATTCTATGTCACACATGGAGCTGATGTAGTGATACCATGAATTCTAGAGCCAGAATGCTTTCCAGTAGGTGCTATTAGGAAAGTTACCTAACCTCTTTTGGCCCTGATTTTCTCAACTGTTAAGTAAATATAACACCAATTACTACCTCTCAGAATCTGGAGAGGATTAAATGTGTTAATACATGTAAAGTGCTTGGAACAATGTCTGGCACATCATACCTCCCTTGTAAGTGTTAGCTTTAACTCTAGTGATGCCAGGTCTTCAAAGTCAGCCTCCCTTCTCTCTGTCCTGATGTCATGCTACATTTTGTGCAAATGTTTCCTCGGGGACGAAATGCTGCTATCTGCTTAGGAGAGTAGGTGTGAATGTTTGAAGACACTTCTGACTTTTGCTCTATCATGGAAATTCCCTCCATTACAATAAAGCCAGGGTATTGTGTGAACTTATAAATTCACATCAAGTAAAGACAGAAAGGGAGGTGGATCTCCAAGGACATATTATCAGAATAGGGCTCCAGATGGAGAATTTATGGGATTCAGTATAAATTTAAATTTAGAGTTGTTTTAGTCCAAAGCTTAGGAGAAGAGGAAGGAAAAAATTTGGCCTTGGCTAGTTGCATTAATGTAAGGAGCCTTTCCTATTTTTGAAACTTAAGTGTGGGTAAGTATTAGATTATTTATGGAATTTCTCATTCATTTCAACCAGCTCTCTGACTCCTACTCTTCTCTCTTTTACTATTTATTAAAAGTCTTTATTACGAGACAACTTGGTTTTTTTAATAGATTGAAAAAAGAATTGGAGTGGGAGGAAATCTGAGCTGTCCTGGGAACCAGAGGAAACAGGTAGCCGGAGGGGAATCCACAGTGTACAGGAGCCAGGTGTCCTGAAGATCTCAGCAATGACCACTCCTCCCTTCCTTTATTGCTTTGACCATCACATTGAAGTGGAGCAGTCATTAACTTTTTTTTTTTTTAATCAAGTGAGAAAAGGGATCCCACAATCAATATCAATGAGGCCAGTCGGTAACCAACTCTAAGTTTAATGAGAAACTTCTACAACAAAGGCTCTATTTTATTTATTTTGTTATTTTGACTTACTGTGGCTTAAGAGTTTCACCCAAGAAATGCATGGAAGTTTTAACAATGGCATGCTAAATCAATAGTTAAATGTGATACTTTCTGTGAAATAGAAGAAATATGATCAGGACTTGGTGGCCCTAAATTAACTCATTTAAGAAAAAAATTCTTCATTTGGGCTATGAATTTTCTTACTTCAAGTGGTATGCTGGTAATCATTTAATAAATGAATCTTTGGAAAAATAAAGTCCTGATATACAGGTTGGCTGATTTTCATAATACTCCCACCATTGAGAAATGCACAGTGAGAGATTTTCTATTTGGAGAAGAAATGTGGTGTTTAGTAGCATATAGGGCTAATAATATTACCTCAGCAATATGCTATTTATACACAAGATCTTAAAATAATCAAAACTAGATAGGCAGGCATTGTGGCAAACACCTGTAGTCCCAGCTAATTGGGAGGCTGAGGCAAGAGAATCACATAAGATCAAGAGTTTGAGGTTGCTGTGAGCTGTGACACCACAGCTGTGCCACAGCTATGGCACTCTTTCAAGGGCAACATAGTGAGACTCTGTCTCAAAAAAAAAAAATCAAAACTAGAAAAGATAAAGTTGAATGGTCAAGAGAATTATGCTCCACAAATCAGATGTTTTCCAGATATTTGGGCATGCAACATTCACACAAATTCTTTCAGATCCTATTATGGAGTAAAAAATTAAGAAAAATACAGGTATGAGACACCAGACATTTCAGTTACACAAACATCCCTCTTCATCAACCAAAACATGCAAATGTACTTCAGATCTGATGATTTCTGAAATGACCAAAATAACTTGCTTTGCCCTCATACTGAGTCAAACCTAGACGAACTGACTCCAGACAGAGAGCAATAATATGGGGATATTGTATTGCTATTGCCTGCAATTTAGATAAAACTACCGAGCGTGTGGTGTGTGTACACGTATACACACACACGCACACACACACACGGACTCATTCCATGAAGCACTATATTAATGCGTGCATACTCCACAAAACTGGTCCAACAACTTGTTTAAGCTTTTCACTGGAGCAAAGTGATAGTCTTTTCTTTCAAAGCACGATGCCAAAAAAATAAAATGTTTGTTGACGTAGCAAAAAGTTAGAGCCAACTTCTCCAGTAACTCATGGAGTGCAGGCTGTCTAGAGGACACCTCTGTCGTACTTTGAATTATTTAAAATGATTGCCACTGGGCTGCCATGTGGGGAATGTACAAAGAAAGATGTTCTTCCTGTGTTTGTGCCTTTGGATTTACAAAGTTGTGAAAAAACCAAAAGCTATGACTTTTAAGTAGATAAGGATTTACCTACCTAGCTTTGCTTTTTGTGCCCAGTCCTACTCACCAGGCTGGTTGTTCTGCGTTGCCCAGTGTTGACACGGATTGACAGGGTGAACCTTACACTGTTGTAAACACCCATAAAATGTGGTCTTCCTCACATGGTCAGCTATGAGGCCCTGACAACATGACGCCTGTCATCTGATAAGCCGGGGTCAGGAGTCACTGGGTTGCTTTGCTTTTTCTTCAGGTGACAAAGAACCAAAACTTTCAATGTTTTTGATAAGTTAATTACCCAAACACGTACGGTCCTGTTGCATGTACTAACTCATCAGGGGCCAAAATGAACCTGAGAGTGTCGCCTAAAGGGTCAGGGGTTGTTCATCTGGTATGTGTTACTGTGAAACCAAGTTTTACTAAAAATCATATGAGCTTTGGTGAGACTCTGAGGTTGATTTTGGAGAGCATGGTGGCCATGTGATCCTTCTTAGCAGGGAGCCAGAGGGCACAATTTTAAGGGAATAGTTGGATGTTTTTGGAATGCTGACAAAGTCTATATTTAAGGACTTATCAGTAGGACTGTGATGAAGGAAGACCGGTTTTCTTAAAGCAAAATTGATTTTAGTGATAGGGATAGTGTGTTTATACATATATAAAAATATGTATACTGTATTTATATATATACACACATATCTATATGTACATATGTGTATATAGATATAGTCTATTTTATAATGCCTTGAAGACTGAGGTGATCATATTTTCTTCATTCCACTATTTGGAATTCAGTGAGACAAGGTGGCAACACAAAACAATGATAAATTGTCACAAGAGTTCTATCCATAGTCATCAGGTAGAAGGTGACTTCTTACATGAGGCATTTAAAGGTATGGACAGAAATGTCTTGGTAAAGGAAAATTTTAAATACTGATAAATCTTTATTCTCTTCCATATCATATATATATGTATATATATATATATGTATGTATATATGTATATACACACACACATATATCTCACTGAGGTTGAGTTGGGGATGGTGAATGAAACAAGTATGTCAATCCTTTGGGTAAAGTGTTGTAGGAACCCAGAGGGAGGTATGCCCTTTGGATACAGGAGATTTTTCCTTCTCTAGTCTCTTTTTGGGCTTCAATCAATGCATGAGAATAAGTGAAGGAAGCATCAGCCTGGACATTTTTAAGGCTTTTGGGAATAGCTATTTATAACATTAAAACATTGTACTTATGTGGGTCACTTACAGCATGCAATCCTTCAAGAATTCAGACAGAATCATTGCACTTTGCATAACTTGTCTGTCATCAATCTGATCATACTCTTAATTCCAAATTTGGTGTTTTAGGCTATCATAATGCTGATGAGGACTCAAGCCATGGGACTCCATAACCAGGTTTCTCTTCTCCATCACAGATTCAAATCCAAATATTTATAATCCATTGGTACTTCTAGACTGAACTTTCTAGAGATTTTTTCACACACACCAAAAGTAGGAAGGCAAAAGAAAATGTCGAGCAATAATCACCCCAAGAAAGCCCAGCTTCCTTCAAGAGAAGATGAATAATTCCAGATGAACTGACTGTTTGACAATTTTTTCCCATCTCCTCTATTTGACATCATTCTGGGATGAAGTGATTTGTTGACTAAGAACAGGTAAAAACAGTGTTTATTTTTTACATCTATGTAGCACTGAAGGATTGCCCCATCATCCAGAGAAGATGTGAGTTTTTAATCCTTGATCTAATTTTTAATGCTCTGCTGTAACATTGGGGAGTGGTGATGGTTCCACTCTGATTTCCTCTTGACACCATGGTTTCCTTCATTATTTACAAAATCCCCTCCCATCCTACCCCCAAGTCTAACCAAGCTAGAATTTTTCTTCAAAGGCACTCTCTACTTGACACTCACAGGAACTTAACAATAAAATCCTCCGGATATATATTGTGGAAGATGGGTGAGGTCTCCACATTTTATGTCATATTCTTGTTTTAGGTCACTGAATTACAATTTGACATGATTCAGAAATTCATTTACACAAATAATTTAACCAACAGTAGGTCTAGACTAATGGACTTTGGATGTAATTATGAGGTGCAATAAATCTGGGATTTGATTTGAAGTCCTCTATCCTAAATGACCTTCCAAAACTGACCTTGCATAAATCATACTTAAAAGGTATATTTCTGAACTTATTTTTGCCAGACTTACTCATCAAATATATTTTCCCCACAGGATTCTCCATAGTAGATAATAAACATTTAAGGTGCTAAGACCATGTCCCCAGGATGAAACGTGTTTTGGAAAGGAATAAATGAAGGCATTACTAATGAAAATTTTATTTTTCCTTTACAAAAAGTCACTGAACCATTTTGTCCAGACAGCCCACTGTCCAACAGTGCATTGATAAAGGAGGAACAGACAATCACATTAAGAGTCTTAAAACATCATTTGCAATTCTTGAAGCTGGTGTTCAGAGTCAACAAGCAAATGAACTTTCTCTTAATAATTAGATAACCCAGCCAAATAAGCATCTGGGGCAAGGTGCCCTTTTGGAGATAGGAACATGAGACACATTCTCTACTCTTAAGAGCCTCTGATCCTGGGGATGCTTCACAAACTACGTTGCCGGAGATCCTCCGTGAGAGCTACATGTTACACCACAAGACAAATGCAAATGCATGTGCATGACAAGAACAAAAGTTTCTAAAGCAATGCTGACTTTACCACCTGCAATACACATTCACGTTTTCTACCATATTCTATTTGAGCCTCATGCAATTGGAGAAGAGGGTGGCCAGGTTTGGGCAAAACTTTTAGGCTGATGGTAAATTGAAGTAAAAGTTTAAACATACAAATTCTATTTCATAATGAAATATTGCTAGTTGCAAACCATAAAATTGATATCCCTAATGTGGGGCTGTGACCCACAGTTTGCAAATAGTTATTTAGTAGTTCTAGTCCGTCTACACTTTTGATGAATGTGATAGATGGACTAAGAAGCTTCCACAAAAAAGTAGTGTTCATAAGCCAAAGGCCCCTTTAAGAACACAGTGTGACAATGACAAGGGGTCAATAAAAATTGGGTAAAATAAGTAACAGAATGCAGTAGAAAGAGGGGACTATGGATAAACCACGGCTCCTCAGTTAGTAGGTCAGCTAGAGAAGAGGGTGGCCTAGTTTGCAAACTTTTAGGCTGATGGTAAACCAAAATGGCAACAAGTGTGATAATACGTGATAAAAAATCATAAACTATTGAGGAAAGTTTAAAACTCTTTGTGACAAATAGATGTAGATTTGAATCTTATATTTCCTATTTACCAGTTCTGTAAGCATGGGCACACTCTCCAGCTCCTCTGAACCCCAGTTTTGTGATCTTTAATGTTGGGGTGATGATATCTGATTCACTGGGAGAGAGTAAGAGTTTCTATTAATAATGATATAAAGAATATTACAGGGTCTCATGTGTAGCAAGTGCTCAAGAAATAAATCAAGAAACATTATTTTATGTGTCAGATGCTGGTTGCATTTTTTTTTCACCCCACGTCTTGCTTTAGCATGCCTTGGAAAACATTTCTTCAGGTCCTACCATACTCTCTGTGCCAGATTGGTAACCAACTGGTACTTGTGACGACTCTGCCTTTGTACCCTATGGAGGGACCTAACGAGCCCTGTGGAGATGATGATTAAAGAGAAACATTACAGGGAGCAGGTAGACTCCACACCAGCTCAAAACCCTGGGTTATCACTAACATCATTTTAAAAACATGTTTTGGGAGCCATGAGGAGAAAACAATTGAGACTGTTTGAGGGGCCAGAGTTGAAACTGTATGGGAGTGACTGGTGCCCGGTCTTCAGGAGCCCACTGAGAAGTTTAGAGACAGAAAGCTCTGGGCAGATGGGGATTCTAGTGTTTGAGCAGGAGACCCTGGACACTGAACCCTTTCCTGCTGTAGGTTTCTTTCTCCTCTCTACCCTCCTAATTTTCTCTTTTTCTTTAATCACAAAGTTAGAAAATATATAATGTCCTCAACTATAAAAGAGTATATTACAATCAGCTATTTTTCTTTTTCTCCAGCAGAGTGAAGTATAATTGACAAATAAAAATTGTATATGTTTAAAGTGTACAACATTGTGTTTGGATATATATACGTGTGGACAGGATTATAACCATCAAGCTAATATATCTATCACCTCGAGTATTTACTTTTTGGGGCGATAGGAGGTGGGGTGGTGAGAACACCTTAGATCAATTCTCTTAGCAAATTTAAACATGTAATACAGTAATATTTAGCCCTAGTCATCTTGAGTACATTAGGTTTCCAGAATTATTTGTTCATCTTCTAAGTGAACTTTCGTGACCTTCACTTAATAACTCCTTGGCTTCCCCACCCCAACAGCTCTTGGTAACCACCATAAACTCTTTGCTTCTCAGAGTTTGACTTTCATAGATTCCACAGATAGGTGACATCAAGCAATATTTATCTTTCTGTGTCTGCTTATTTCATTTAGCATAATGTCCTCCAGTTTCATCTGTGTTGTCACCAATCACATGGTTTCCTTTTTTTTTTTAAAGACTGGATAACATTCCATTGTGTATTATACACCACATCAGCTATATTTTCATATATGTGAATCTATCTAGATGATTGTTTAATGAAATTTAAAGGATCAAGGGTTATCATTAGATAATTCCCTAATAAGATGATTTCGTTACCTTATATATTGTATACAAAGTCTGAGGGTTAAGTTCGTGAACTCATGCTAGAAAAAGTGCTACACACCTCATTGCTGAATATCACTATGGTCATCTTCAAAGGGCACCCCTTACGAAGCTCTGCACTGATGCCATTGCCTAGTCTACCCTTCAAAGCAATTTTGGAACTCTTTTTCTAGACTGGCTCTCAAAGCTATTGCCATATTACTCTTGATGTCATGAATGTCATCAAGATGTCTTTCTTTCAATGTTTTCTTTATCTTGGGGTAAAGACACAAGTCATTGGGGCCAGATCAGGTAAGTAGGGGGGGTGTTCCAATACAGTTGTTTACTGGCTAAAATCTCCCTCACAGGCAGTGCCCTGTGAGCTGGTACATTGTTGTGATGCAAGAGCCATGAGTTGTTGGCCAAGATTTTCAGTTAAGATTTTCTTAACTGTTTCTCTATCAGTGTTTACTCTGTCTGCTCTGTTTCTCAGAGTTAGCTGAAGATTTTTATGCATAATTTGATGAATTTTTGCAATGTTTTCATTAGTTCTATTTGTTACTGATTCCTCTGAGCTTTCTTCACCAGTGATACTTTATCTCCCCTCAGAATAACATTAAATCCATTTGTACACTGCAATTTTCTTCATGGTATTATTTCCATAAACTTGGACTAATATGTCCCTGATTTCACTTCCACTCCTGTCAAGTTTAACAAGAAATTTATTAATGTTTGTTTGCTGCTTTAATTCAGGCTCCAACATTCTTGCGATGGCACATGAAAATGCAACAACAATAATGAATACCACTTAGCAAGACAACACATTGCCATGAGCACAAATATGAGACACTGATATACCAAGTTACAAAACCTTAGTGAGTTGTCTATACAGTGCTGCCGACATAAGTACATGGTGGCAAGTTTGTGAACTTCGTTGTCAGACCTCATATAATATGCATACAGTACACTGACCTTTGTGAAATATTAAATCTTATTGCATAATGTTGAGGGTATCAATGTACCCAAGGATTTTTTAAATTTTAATTTAGTGAGAAAATATAACCTAATATATAGGTTGGCCCAGAAGTATTTAAACATTCTTAGCAATAGATTTTCAAATATTTGCAATGCTTTATAGTTAAACATACAAAGAATAAGGATGTTACATAAAAGGCTTCTAAATAACATGTCTTTTCCATATGTGGAATTTCAAGAAAAAATTAGAAGTATAAAAGTATCTATTATAGTACTTGCAATAGTTAACTAAAAATTTATACTTTGTATGGATAAGACAAATCTATACAAATTAATAATAGAGAACTGGGTGTCTCTGAAGTGGTAAATTTATTTATTTATTTATTTTTGAGACAATTTCATTTTGTTGCCCTGGGTAGAGTGCGTGACGTCACAGCTCACAGCAACCTTCAACTCTTGGGCTTATGTGATTCTCTTGCCTCAGCCTCCCAAGTAGCTGGGACTACAGGAACCTGCCACAACGCCCAACTTTTTTGGTTGTTGCTGTTTTAGCTAGCTGAGGCTGGGTTCAAACCTGCCACCCTTGGTTTATGGGGCCTGAGCCCTACCCACTGTGCCACAGGCGTCACCCTGCAAATTTCTTTTTGTTGTTGTTGTTGAGACAGAGTCTGCTGAGTCCCTGAGCAGAGTGCAGTGGTATCATCATAGCTCACTGCAACCTCAGACTTGAGGTTGTGGGCATCTTGCTGCCTCAGCCTCCTGAGTTGCTGGGACTACAGGCTCTCACTACAGAGGTGGTGAGGTGAGGTGGCTGGGGGTTTTATTTTAGGGGGTCTCACTCTCCATCAGACAAATCTTGAACTCTCGTGCTCAAAGAAATCCTCCTACTTCAGCCTCCTATGGTGCTGGGATTATAGACATGAGCCACTGCACCTGGCTGTTGTAGCAAATTTTTGATAATGATGGCCAGTGTGTCTCAATTTTTGGTACACATTAAATTTACTCAGGGTGTTTGTTGGTAATATGGATTGGGAACCACTCTCAGAGAGATTCTGATTCAGAAGGTATGAGGTGGGTTTCAGGGGTTGTTTGTGAGTGTTGCAGGCCATTCTTCTAACTATACCCTGAGAAGGTGGTCAAGGATAATTCAGATGAATTTTTGATTATTTTTTATCTTTCCATGTTTTAAATGCAATCAAAGTAGTATACATTCTTGTAACACTCAATATTTACTCTAAACATAGAGAGGTGGAAATTTGGGGCAACTTTCCAACCCATTTTTCTGACTTTGTTTTCCATTTTTGTTATAAACATTACGCAAATACTCTGATTGTCTTTCTGAAGCTTTCTGGAGCATTTCCACACTGCATCTGTGCCTGGGACTGCATGTCTGCGTGCACACAGAAATTGTTTAGAATTCTAATTCTTAAAGGAGATCTTGACTGACCCTGATTCTTTATGTCCAGGGGTATTACTGTAACAAAAGGTCGTCTATGTGACAAGAGCACATTTGTGATTGCAGTCAGCATACATCCTTCATTAGTGAGAGACTAGTGCCTGGGACACACTAGGCAGTCTAGAGTCAGGGACTGCACAGTGCTAGGACTCTATGTAGTGAGGAAACCCCAACTCCAGGGAAATGTTTGCAAAGTGGAGTATAAGTTGTCCTGGAGTGACTTAGAACTGCAAACACCTTCCTTTATATATAAAATGTCCCTTCTTTATATACTATAAGGCCATCTAGACTGAGGCCCACCAGCCAGATGATCAGAAGACCTTTTCTCAACCTTCCTTCTTCATCCAGTTTTTCAATTAGATCTTGGATTCTGGGAAGCCTGCCCCATGGGAAGGAGGAGTTTTAACTCCAGGTGGGCTCCCTGTCCTGGAGCTCTCCTTCTCATTCCCAGCCCGGGAGGCATCACAGAAGCATCTTAGGTATGTCTTTTTTCCTCTGTTCCAGTCTTCCCTGTAGAACCCCAGGTCCTTGGATAAAATGCCAAGGAAAGTCTGAAGTCAGTTTGCCATGGAAATAGATTGTTTTGAGGACACAAAAGACTGTAATAAAAATTGTTTTTCATACATCTTTGATGTTGTTATTCTTAAAATTGACAAGGAAAACCAGGAAACTTATGTAATTCTGTGAGTTTCTAAAAGGAATGAGTTTGCTTTGTAACCTACATGAGTGCCTTACCTAACATGAGTATAGGTAAGTATGATTACACATATACTGCCATTCTCTTGTAAGCAGTGATAATCCTAAGAAAATCGTAACTGGGCTGTACACTAAGTTCATGATTGGAGAAAAAGAACCAAGTGGCTGTAGTTCACTCCTCAGTGGTCCTCGGGAAGCTGGGGTCAGAGTCTGAGATTTTGGTCCAGAATTAAGACATGACCCTGAGGCCTGGCTCTGTGAGTTCAGTTTAACCCTCAGAGCCCTGCCCTTTGCCTGGAAGGTTCGCCCTAGTGACAGTGTCTCATCACTCAGTTTCTTCTCTCTGTTCCTTTCCCAGCCTTGGCCTGCTAAATGAAGTTGCTGCCAAGGACCAGGAGGCCACTCTCCCAAGTGTTTATGAGGAGCAAGAGGAGCAAAGGAGGGGAGGAAAATGTTCCAGAGAAGTCCCTCATTTCTGGCTGCTCAGGCTGGACCTCTGAATACACATCACACATGCTGGCGAAGCTGCAACTGACTGCTTGTTCTCCAAGTATGCATGTGGGTCTTGGAAAGCAGCAACCATGGGTAATGGTTTTCATGGGAAAATGCATTCTGAGATAGAAATTACAAACTTAGTAACAAATATTTAGGACTTAACCCTGTCCATAAATTGAGGACTACCTTCCACTTGGTACAGTACAATTCCGTAGCCAAAAATTCTGACATTCCATGCAAGAAGCAATGGGGACAACATTCTAAAAACTAGAGTCATCTTTAATGCCAAAAGAGAAAAGCAAGAAACATTATTAGAACAACACTCAACACACTCCCTTGTATGTGTGGAGAGATTCTCATGCATGAAGCGTGTTTCCTTAGAAACCACAAATCCACGTAAAGACCACTCTTAGGGACATTTTCTTTGGCTTTGTCAAAAATTTGAGACTTCTCTGGAATCATGTATCTCATTAAAAATATAAAACCATTGCTGAGCATAGTGGCTCATGCCTGTAATCCTAGCACTTTGGGAGGCTGAGGCAGGAGGATCACAAGAGCCCAGGAGTTTGGGGGTTGCAGTGAGCCAAGATTATGCCACTGTATTCTAGCTTGGAAAACAGAGCAAGACCCTAGGTCAAAAAACAAAAAGATATATATATAAAAACACACACACTATGTAACTAAGTATTGGTTTATTCTTGTTACATAGCAATACATAATTAGTGAAGAAATATTAGAACAATAAAGTGATTAAAAAGAAAGTATGAACTACAGAAATATAATGACCTCTTCCAAGATTTTAGAGAACATGCATATTTTAGAGACAGATACATTTTGAAGAAATATTGAGTCATGTTGTAATATGGTAGTATAAACTGCTTTTAACCTAAATATTGCAGAAATATTTTTCTATGCCATCTATGCTATAATAGTTAAGGTGACTATGCCTAGCATTTCATTTTATGGCTATCTATATTTTAATTAATTAATCCCCATTTTGACATTTCTTATAAAATTTTCATAACCTACACTCTTAATTCAATTGTTTTGCTACGGAATTTTTATTTCTTTTGGACACAAAATTTATCAGATATATAAATTGTTTTCTAAGTTTACAGTTTTGACCACGCTGCCTGTGTTGCTGGCATCATTCAGATGATCTGATTTTCTAACACTTGATTATTTCAGTCAGTGGAAGAAACAACTGGTCGATCCATACATGATGTTATCTCTTTTTTTCCCTCTTAAATAGGAAGACACATAGAATCCTTAAAATAGTTAACAAACTCATACTGCCTTGTGTGAGATGGAAAGTGTTCACTGACAGGAGACCCCAGTCAGCTGCAGGATTTCATTTCTCAGATGCTTGATAAGAAAGAATTCCTTGTATGAATTTTCTCAGTTAAGTTTCTCAGTTCTCCATTAATTTCTCAATTAAATCCAGTTAAAGGCTAAATTAACTACCCCTTCTTCTGTCCCCAGTGATGAATCCTTAGATACAATGTTAGTAGAGTTGGAAAGCACCATAATATTGCCCATAATAGCCAAGCAGTACCAACGTGGCAACCGCATTGAAATCAAGATTGTATTTCAGATCTGTGTGGAATCCTTCCTTAGAAAGAATGAACTGAAGGAACTGCATATTAGAACTACTGGTTACCATTAACTAGGGTAAACTAGCTCCCAAACATGCTGAATTTTTCACTTCAGTGTCTGTGCCATCATTTTCAGGATAGATACGATTTTAAAAAATGGCGGTTGGGAATCGGGAAAGGTAAAGTGGATGAGTTATTATAAGATTGTGACTAAATGTTTATAGTTGCTCAAAAGGGTGGTTTCACATAGCCCTCATCTGATTAGATGTGAATCTATACACAGCACAAATCTGTTTATATTCACATTAAGGAAAAAAGAAGCAGGCAGAGCACCAGCTGTTTAATTTGTAGCCATCATTATTTTCACATTAGCACCTGTTGAATTAGAGATATTAGCACCAGTTGATTTTGCCATGCATATATGCATTTGATGGTGTGTTCTTACATGAGAATGTGGTAAGGTAAAGACCCATACTAATGGCTGTTTCTCTAGAGGTTTCCAACAAATAAATGAAGCAACTTTAGGACCTCAGAACAACTTTAGGATGAATGTTTTAAGAAGTTCTGATGAAAGCAAATAGCAGTTACTTACCACATCTTGACTTCTGAATCCTGGGGCCAGTCACCAGCATAACTGATCCTGAGCCATCTCATGAGTGTGATTTCTTGGCTGTGTCAGCTAACACAAAGAGAAAGCATGTCATTTAAAAAAGTCTTTATCAAAATAGACCTTCTCGTTGATCCCACAATCCCATTACTAGGCATCTTTCTAGATGGAAAAAAAATCCTTTTATCATAAGGACATCTGCACTGGATTGTTTATCGCAGCTCAATTTACAATGACCAAGATGTGGAAACAACCTAAGTGCCCATCAACCCATGAACTGGTTAATCAATTGCGGTATATTTATACCATTGAATACTATTTAGCCTTAAAGAAGATGGAGACTTTACATCTTTTGTATTAACCTGGATGGAGTTGAAACACATCCCTTCTTAGTAAAGTATCACAAGATTGGAGAAGCAAGTATCCAATGTACTCAATACTAACGTGAAGCCAGTAGATAAACAAATACAAGCCCACACAAGAGAAAAACTCAATTCAATTCACATTGGGGGCGATGTGGGAGGGGGGATCGGTGTGCTCCCACCTAATGTGCACAATGTAAGTGTATACATCACACCTCTGGGTGCAGAACACAGCTATAACAGAGGCTTTACCTAACAAATGCAAACATTGTATCCTAATCATTTGTACTCTCCTATTAATCTGAAAAAAAAAAACACAGTAAAATAAAGAGTTCTTTATCACAGTCTTGCACATAAAGTGTAAACTTTAAGTTTAAACTTCAGAAAATTTAGCTTGCTCTGTAACTTTTATGGAAGCTTGGGGGGGGGCTGTTCGTTATCGAAATTTATACTTAAGAATTCAGGTCAAGTTCTGTTTATCATATGTGTTTCCACAGCCAACAAGTTTATTATTGGAAATGATCATTTGCAATGTTTACTAAACAACAAAATTAGGATGCCATCAAATACAGGTAACTTTTGAATGAAGAGTTCATATTTTAAAATATTGTTTCCCTTTCTTTGTTTCCTCAATAATAATATATCACTTCAGATCAAAATGCTTTTGACTGTCTCTGACTTAGGTGTTGAGGGGAGATGCAAAAAGTAAATTTCCTTCTCAGATAGTTGCTTTTTGCCTCGCATCCAATCACTTACAGAGATTTTGGTACCACATTATTTTTAGGAGGCATAAAATATGATAGCCATAATAGTCTTTTGACAATCAAAAATAGTTTATTTAAGGTGGCATGTAAAATACTTGCAAGTAATTATGAAACTTTCCTGGTTGTGAGATGAGAAAGTAAACCTTTTTATTTCATCCTCTGGGGATAGTGGCCTTCATATTAGCTTTGAGTTTTTCACCTTGCCTCATTTCCTTGCTTGCTTCTGATGCATCTTAGCAACTTCAGACAGCTTTGTGGTAGTGCAGAATTGTGGTAGTGAAACTGCCCAGGGACTTGTTAAAGCCCAGTTTCCTGGGCCCAGTCCCAGAATCTCTGACTCAGCATGTTTGGGCTGGCCTGGAAATCTGCAATTCTGACAAGTGCTCCAGTGATGCTGATCTTGTTTGTCCTGGAACCACACCGTGGGGACCACTGCTTTGAAGAGTCAGTTTCATATTTTCTATTGTATGTTTTATTTAATTCATATCCATGTATAGCAACTTTATGGTTTTAACATTAAGCTGACAGAGCAGATAGAAGTGATGGCTCCTTACTAAGGTACCTATTTTCTTACTGAAGTTACAAATTCCTCATCTATATTGCTCCTGATAAGTGATTTTATTGATATCCATACTTTTTCTTAAATGCCTCACTTGGGAAAATGTTATGTGTGATGATAAGGCATTGTAAAACAGCAGGGGGAGGTTCTGGTTAAAATGTTATAGGACAAGTACATAATAAGTACTTAATAATTTGTTGAATGAATTCACAAAAGAATCAGTACATCCTTTCAAATGTATATATCATAGCTGCTTACCACCACCCCTACAGTTTCAACACTCTCTCCATTTCTGGAAAAAAATCATTTTCTGCACATAATACTCTCCTTACACCTCCTGTCACATTCTGCTTTTCTCTTAAGATCTGTATGGGTCTTTTTATCCTTAGGAAATTTTTGAGGCAAGAAAGAGCAGAAATTACTCTTCCCATTGGATAGAGAAGGAAATGAGGCTCAGAGAAGGGGTTTCCCCAAGGCCACTGATGGATAAACCACAGCATGGGACTAACCAAGGCCTTGCAGTCCTGGGGTTTTCGTTGAGTCCTAGGTCTCACCAAGTGGGGTCTTCACCCTTGATGACAAGGAAGACAAAGGGTGACATGAAAGGGACAGCTGTTTCCTTGCCATGGACTTGGCCCAGGAATGGGAAGGAATCAGCTATCAGGGCTGTGAGAATTCCCCAAGGACCAGTTCTTAGTTGGAGCTGCAATCAAGACATTTAAACACCTGTGGAGCCCCACCTGCCTCCTGGAACCAGCCCACCTTTTAGCCACTGTCTTTACACACTCAGCTCTCAGCAGAAAACCAAAGCTTAGAGCAGGGAGAGGCTGTCCTGGGAAGGCACTTCTGACCTGGGTGCTCCCTTGTTTCTTCCTTACTCATTGTGTCATTACCTTTCCTGGCTATGAGTAGACAGTTTCCTCCTATCTCTGCCTCTCTGCATCTCAAAGCTGAGCCCATTAATATAGAGCCTGGATCTTTTCATCTGCAATGAAATCTTGGAGACCGTGTCTGGCCTGCCTTACTAGAATTCACCCACTTGTGGTGGGCCTGGCATACAGAAGATAACTTAATACATATTTGTAGAACAAATGAATACTGTTCAGAAGACATAATAAGGTCATTGGTTGTTTGATATCTGATATTCAAAACGTACTGTGTGCCTGCCATCTGGGAAGTAGCATCCTACATAGGTGTATTGGGGATGTGCTAGTGAAAAGAACATACTCATTTCTGCCCTTTATTTATTTTATTAATATATTTTAGCAGGGGGTATAGACTATTAAATAAGTGCTGGATTGGGAGCCAATGGATGAAAAACTCTGACCACCTCAAGGCTCTGTCTTATATAGAAACACAGACTACGCTAGAGCCTTCATGTCCACCTGACTTTGCAATCTGGACTTTTTGATGTCTAGATTTAGCTAAGAATTAAATGCCCTTCCACTTCCTGATCCACCTGGCTCCCTCCCTAGCTCTGGGTGTGGAACATTCCTGTTTCTTGGCATAATTCCAATGAAGTGACAACAGCACTGATGGGTGGCTATAGCAACTGTCTAGACTTGTCTATAAATTAAAGCTATAACTCTAAACTCTGAAAGCCAACGAAGTAGTAGGAGGCCTCCCATTTCAGACACCTACCAGCCACCCTGCTGAAGAAACCTGGATTTGCAGTCTCCCTCCAATCTTCTGGAATAGGAGCTGTCAGAGAGACTGAGTGATACAGAGTTGAACTATGGCTGTCCCTGAGTGAAGGTGAGCATTTCAAAGACCAAGAAAAGGGGTTGAGTGGAGAAGCACTGTGGGGTCCTGGATGCTCAAGGAATTGGTCTTTTTCTAATTTTGTAAAGAAAGTTGTCCACCTAAAAAGAGCAGTGTTGAAGAACATTAACCTAGCCATATTTAGCTAAGAGGAAAGTATATAGAGTGGTTTCCCCCTCCCTAAGTAAAATCACACACTTTGGAAATGATGGAGTTATAGAAACCTCTGGGGGAGCTTTTTGGCATTAATAAGAAGTTTGGCCCTTAACACAAGGTTAATTTACTTGGGATGAACCCATAGCTAGTTCAACTTCCTATCACGCTCTCCAGAAAACCCTGAGGCCTGGGATCCTCTAGGCAAAGCTCATTTACATGCTTTATATTTCCCTATAGTCAGTTCTGAAATTCCAGTGGTCATGTTAAGACATAACTTACCAGAAGAGTCATTTCATCTAGAAACATCTTAATTTTCAATGACATTTTGAGTCTTCAAATCTGTGCTATGGAGACTTCTTCATTTTGACATGTTCATTCTGGTTGAGTAGATTTAGTGTTGAAGAAACCAATTTGAAAGTTAAAAACTATGTTTTATTTTATTTTATTTTGTTATTGGTTCCTCTGTCTGGGCAAGGAAGGCTCCTTCTTTTATTACCATTTCTGGGAGCACACACACTTGCAATTTCCGCTCATAGTGTTGGTAAACAGCAGTGTTGGAAAACATGTCTTCTGCTGAGCCTGAGTTAGAAATGTAATACTTTGAGGAACTTTGAGAATGCTGGCAAAGATTCTACCAAGGCACACACCAAACAGGGCTGAGAGAATTGCAAAGATTCTACTTGTGGAGCTGACTGACCTGTGCTCAGAGCCCAGCTCTGTCACTTCTTCGTTGTGTGATTAACCTCTCCACTGAAAAGGGGGGATTATATGGTCTTCCTGCTTGTTGTGTAAAGATCAGAGTCTGGGAAGGGCTTAGCACAGTGCCTGGTGCATCCTAAAGACTGGATCAATGGAAGTGATTATTGTCACCACTCTCTGTTGTCAAACTCCAGGATAGAGTTGACCTGATTCACCTGGGGTTATTCTAATTTCTGTGTTGAGAAATAAGGTGCCCCGTATAAGACCCATCTTTTAACTAAGTGCTTACACATTGCTGACTGGTTTGTAGTCCAGGGGCACAAGATGAAATGCACTTGGGAAGTCAAGTGCTGCTTAGAATCCTAATAGTGCGGGGTCAAGGGCACTAAGTAGGAAGCAAAGTCTCACAAGGAGCAGACTGCTCCAGAGAAGGGAAGGCTGGATTGCAAATACAAGATCTATTCTTTTGTTCACTAAATATTTAATTACTTAACATGTGCTGGATCTTGGCAGTGGGATGGGAAGAACAGGAATATATAAACAGTAGAAGATTCAAATGTTATGGTCTCTACTAATACTTTTCCCCCTCTTTTCTGTAACTGAACTCAGTTAATTTAGAAACAGCCCCTCCCATTTCTTCTTAGTAGCTAGAAAGTGAGTATGATGGTTATATTTTAAAACCAGTTTCACATTGTCTTAAAGCTAACTTAGCCACTTCTGCTTTATTTAGGCACCTTTAGATCACTCAGTGTCTGTGCAGGGGAGGCCAAGGGCACATTGTCCAGCCTCATGGGAATAGACCCTGCTCCTCAGACACCATAGAAGTCTTGCTTCAGCTGATCTTTGAGTGAAGCTGTCAGCCCTTATTGTGTGTATTACAGACGTGTCTCTGGTTGAGGTGAAGGATTCTCCTTCCGTCACTGTTGATGTTCAGTTAGACACTGGCCCTAGGTTTGGCTTCCAACCTGGAATCCAAAGCATCCTCTGTAGCCAGGTATGTAGGAGCTATGCATTGTCACTAATAAGAGGGGAAAGAACATTAATGGATTTAAGATGTTTATAGGATATTCAAGGATATTTAGGTGTGTCTGCTGGAGAAAAGCTAGGGGTGACAGTTGGATGTTTGGGAAGTAATCTGTTGAGTGGGCATACCCACAACCATGGCACCAGGAGAGATTGCCAGCAGTGTCAGAGGGTTGATGGTTAGAGTGGCAACCTGCCAAGCTCCCCAGCAGTGAGACTTATCTCCCATCTCTAAGATAGCCTCTCTTGAGTCTGTAATTTTATGTCCTGTCAAGAGGAACAGGGGCAATTTCCCGTGCTACTTACTGCCTTTCTCTATTCTCTTGTTCTAGATGGAGTGGTTTACTGGGTTTTCAGTAATTCATTCCCATTCCTGTCCATTCTTTCCAGTGTAGAGCAGAAGGTGACCAAGAAAGTGGTCAGAAGTCCCCTAGGAATTGAGAGATCATGCTGACTGAGCAGCGTGGTGTCTCTGGTGCTTGGGAGCATCTACTGGGCTAGTCTCTAATGAGGCTTCCATGTCGATCATAAAAGGATAATTCAACCTTCATATCTAAGTCCATACAAGATGGTAGAGGAAGAACAAAGTGCAAATCCAAGAGGGCCCAGAATTGTGAAACCCAGTGTGTAGTTGGGAGGTTGAGTCGAGAGGACTGAGCTCCATGGAGGTGCTCCTGTATGTGCTTTCTTTCTCTGATTCCCTTTAGTCACTCTGAGACAGACACTCTTGCTTAAGTCCTGGCCTAATTCTTTACCCAATCTCCTAATTCCTTGACTACTCCCATCTCATTTTCCTTTATAATTGGTTTGGAACTCTGGTTTCTTTGGTCACTTTATGCCTCTCACTCTCCCGATCTCCCTGGCAGTCACTGCCAGACATTAAGGCTTTGACCCAGGTCTGTGCTGCTCCCTCTTGGACTGTGCTCGGTTCCATCTGTTGGATTCTCAGTGTCAACACCTTGCCCACATCTTACCCATGTCTCTGGGGCATCCTCTGGAAAGGTTCTTCTGGCACTGTGAGAGTGTCTTATATTCTGCTGCTTGCTATATGACTTTGAACTCAATCTTCTGCTCAGTGTTGGGAGGTTCCATTGGTCAAGGGCACTGATCTTTTTTGGAAACTACTGTGTGTGTGTGTTATCTCTCAAACACTTTCAAAGTAGAAATATAATTCTTATTTCATAGACTGCAAAAGAAGGTTTAGAGAGGTTCAAGAGCTTTTCTAAAGTCACAGAACAGGAAGTGGCAGGTGCTAGGATTAACTGTCAGATTGGTCTGGTTCCAAAGCTTATTCTCATTCCATAACTATAGGTGGCTTCCAAGGAGGTATGAGGAAGTTAGAAAAGTGAAGCAGACTGTGGCCTGGAAGAGTAGGCCAGGAGTTAAAGATCTGTATATTGGCGTAGTTTGTAAGTGATTAACTTCAGCGGTGTGGGCTTGCTAATGAATGAAGTGGAGAATAAAGTCCTAAGTATGAAGGAAGTTGAGGGACATTCCACTCAAGGTTTCAGAGATGTCAGGATGAAGCTTATCTTAATGAACAAACTCTGGTCTTCTTAATTGAAAATCAAGATGAAATTAATGTTTCCCTTAGCAACAGGTGTTGTGAAAGAATTATTATAGGAATGATGATTGCTAAATTCACCTGGCTTCTAGACACAATCTTGTTACTTCCTGACCCTGCAGACATACTTGCTGTATATATTTGTAGCAAACTTGCCCACATGATTGGACCAGTAATCTTGACCACAACATTCAGGAAATATGAACTTAACATTTGTGAGAAAAGCACAAATGTCATTCTCTGGGTAGCTATGAATAGAAATGGTTCCACTTTGCTAGATGTTCCTAAATGTTCTAAATCCAAACTGTGGCTCCCCTCACACACCCCAGTTTATGCAGAATTGCTAACATTCTTCCTTTTCCTCTTAGAAGGCGGATTAGTACCACCTGTCTCAGCTAACATTCATGGGATTCAGCAGGAAAAACAGTATTATGAAGGGAAAGCTCCTTTGAATGCAGTATTTTAGGATTATTCCTTTGGTTGCTAAACTGCTACCTTTGTATTCAAAGGTGATGAGACATTTTCTGGCTGAGAGACAGAGACATCCCAGAAAGGTGTCAAGTTAAAAGAGGGCTGATGAAAAGATTTGAGCCAAAGCCATGGGAGGAGGGAAGAGATCGATTGCAGGCATTGCTTACATTTTCTTCTTACTGTTACAGTTGAGGGAAGGATTGTGGTCATCACCTTGCTACCTTTCCCACCCCTGCTTCATGGGAGGTATTAACCTGGGGCCTCAGTCCAACTGGATCCTTGCCATCTAGCCCAGCCTGCTCAATAGTTTTCTCTGTCTGGGGACAAGGGGGAGGTGACAGTGCCCTGAGGTTCAAAAGGCTGTCTCCTTTGAACTCAGCGTCTTTTTTGAGCTAGAGGCCCGAAACATGCTCTTGGCTTTGATATTGGATGGAGATGGTGTCATGGGCTGGGCATTTAACCTTTTGGTCTCTGTTTCTCCCCTTTTTCTTGAAATAGAGATAATAGGATTCTCTTGTGGAGTGTTGGGAAGATTAATGAGTCAATGTTTGGTGAAGTGCTTTGAGATTCTCAGATGAAAGGTGCTACACAATAATTATAATAACACTTTGTTCTTAAATAGTGCCTTTCTTCCAGGGAGCTCAACTACTTTACAAAAATCATTTCATTAATCCTCACAGCATCCCTCTATGGCAGGTAGCAATTACTATCCCCTGTTGTCCTATGGAGAACATAGGGGTTGAGAGGGACAAATTGACCTGCCCAAAGCTACACAGCAGGTCATTGGCAAAATCGTCATCCAAATTCAGGTATCATTTATCCATTCATTCATTCATTCATTCACCAAATATTTACCCATGGTTCTGTGCCAAACATCTGAGCTATTGGATAGAGCAGAACATGATGCAAAGTTAAGCAAAATATCTTTTCTGCCATTCAAGAGATTGAGTTAGTCCACTTGAACAAGTACATTAGTAATTACGCCAATCATATTCTACAATGCAGCAATAGAGATAAACATTTATCCAAAGTAGGCATGGAAAAAGAAAAAAGTAACCTTGGTTTTACCGAAGAATTGTCATAGCGATAAACTATTTCTTGAGTAGTAAATTTACTGATAGAGGAAAAGAAGCTGAAGACACATGTCTTGGATAAAAGAATGAAAGGGCGCAAGATCCATTTGGCATGGCAGAAGCAATGGGATTTTTTAGGCAGTAGAGAGGGCTAGGAAATTGGAACTTTGTGCAAATGCAATTCAGGAGAATTGGAGGATGTTCAAATGAAAGGCGAGATGTCAGCTCTATATTTAGAAAATTGTCTCTGGTGGCTGAGAAATAGGAAGTTTGGATGGAGAAGACACATGAGTCCAGCAACCAGGAAAACAGTTCCCTGATTCCAAAGTCCAGATCAGTTGCTGAGTCTTTCTTCTTCTCAACAGTTTTTATAAACTAGAGCTCCAATGTTGTTTTGAATTTCTTTGAGAAAGCAACATGATGCTCTGTCCTGGTTAGTACATTCACTCATTTCAATAAGCATACAAACATTTTTTTTAAAAAATCAAAATTGTCTCTAATGCACTTTTTCAATGATGATATAGTGAGCAACTGTCACTGTTCTGTGTGAAATACATGAGGCAAAATTCTACACCAATTACTTATCACAGTAGAAAGGAAGCCTTTGTTATATTATTTGTTAAGTATCTTTCCAAATTAGATACAAGAGAATGATCTTCAATGCAAGAGAGTGCTCATTTTTATTTTATGTGATAAACTATTCTGTGATGAGACATATTTATTTTTATTTTTACATCTTTTACATGGTGGTAAGCATAGAGTCAATTTTAAGAATGATTTTCTGATTATTTATATGTTTTTTCTTTTCTTGTCAAAGTCTCTTTTAAGTATCTGACAGAGAACATAGTCAAGTCATTTTGCCTACGTTAGAGGCCCTCAAAGTACTTTTCGTGTATGAATGGAAGCAGACCACAGGCTAACTATGGGCTGGAAGAGGTGGGTGCACTTGATTCTTAGAATGACAGCTATTTTCTACCAGATTGCTTTATCTTCATTGTTAATGAACAGTTATGAGCTGGAAAAGCTCAACACTTCAAAATATTCTAAAAAATTTAAATCCTAACGTATGACTGGATAAATTACTCTGCACCTTGTGGACAGACATACAATAAACACTTCTTGAATGGCAAGTTATTTAGTATTAATATTTTTTGAGCAACATTTGCTTATCAAGAGTGCATCCTATTTGTCCTTAAGTATATTGGTTAGGATAGGTAAGGTTATGCTGCAGTAACAAGCATCCATATGTATCAGTGACTTTAATAATAAAGGTTTAATTCTGGCTCCTGCAAAGTGCATTGTAGATGACTTTGTGACTCCCCAGAGTGTTATCTGCTAGGTGATAGCTTTCATTTTCATATTCATATGCCTATCAATGTGCACTTCAGTGATTGCCAAAGCAGTGTTTAAGAGAGAATTCAAGAACTGGCAATGAAAAGCTCCTAAGAGGTTCCATTCTTCATTTCTACTCACTTTTCATTGACCAAGGCAAGTCTCATGAACATGTCTAATTTCAAGGGGACAGGAAATTAGAGTCCTTTCATGTGTCCACAAGAGAAGAACTAGATATCCATGAATAATGTAATATTTGCGACAAACCTTATCTGATGCTCTTTGAAAGCTAATATTTTTCTCTTTGAAAAAAATCACATATTTCCATTTAAGAAACATGTAGCTGAACATTTCAAAATCAAATAATTTATTTTTCATGAGATTCCTGGACAACCTACTGGTATTATTAACTCCATTGCTTAAACATGAGGCTGTTTAGTGGTTCATATCTCTTACCTAATAGTGAGCTTTTTAATAGTGAGACTTTTAAGGGTAGGGACTAGGTCTGATTTTTTTCTGTATTCTTACCACCTGGAAGAGGGGCTGACACAAAGCAGGCACTAAACATCTTCCCACATATTATGACGTTAACAATTTTTACTTTTTATCCATTTGGAAGAAGACATAGACAAGTAAGTTGAATTGACTTTTCTCTAAGGGGAAAAAATCCTTTTATATCACAACAGAAATCATTCAAAACAATTTCTAGAGCTGGACTTCAGATATAATTTCTAATTATACATTAAGGAAAGCTAAAGTGTCTAAGAAAATGATTTAATTCTTTGGAAACATTTTTCTAATTTTGGAAAGAACTTCGATTGGGGAAGAGTAGAGTACATTGTTCTTGATATGGCAGGGAGGTTGCCTGGAAATCCTACCTTGTAAATGATCTCAGGTAACCACCTAAAGGAAACATCATACTTCATGTGGGAAGAGTATTCTAAACCATTGTTATCAGGGACCAATAATGAAACTGTCTTGCAGTATATACTTAGGTGTGTTAAGTCCATAAAAAGGCTGAACTATAAGAAAATTCTTTAGATCTGGACTACTTGTTTTCTCCCTGAATTTTATTCCCGTATTTCGGGTAATTTCTTCTAGTATGTTTAAAATAATTCCTCTCCCTTATTGGCAGGGTCATCCTTTGAAGGTTTTCAGCACGTCCATCCTTGTTAGCTGGAGTCCTGATTTGCTGCCTCTGTAACCTTCTCTTTGTGTTCTTTGTCCTTTCCCTGTATTCTTCTATTCACCCACTGATACATCTGAATCCTTTGTGATACAGAGGCAGTTAGCCCCACAGTTGTCTGATATTTGTTTGAGGTTCTTTGTGTAAAGCATGATAATTTTTTTTCCTCTGCTACTTTAGAAACTGAGTATCTTAGATTCTTTGGATCCACTTATACCTGGATTTTAGAAGGTGTGCTATGGAAGTCTTGCTGTTTGGAAGGAACCACTATTGAAGTTTCCATGATAGGTCAATGGGTTCCCTTTGGAGATATCTGAGGCATTAGAGAATTTTCCTTCTTTACTTTTCCTCCTGGATACTAAAAGAAGGTAGAAGGTTATGGCAGGAATTAAAAGATAGGTTAAAGCTACCTTTTATTAAGTAGGCACCAAAGATAGAGGGGTGAAGTCCAATGCTCTAGGGATGCCACAGTATGTGTATAAGGCATATCATTCCAGCTCTGGGCTTTGTGGACACCATTGTGTGTAGTTCATTCAACCCAGCTTGGTCCTATGGGGAACTCTAAAGGAAAGGGGCAGAATCTCTAAAATGCAAGGTGTTTGTTTGTTTAAAATTTCTTTTCACTAAAGGTAATCAAGTTTATAGGCGTGGGAGTAGAAACGGAGGTGAAAAAGAAAGAGCAATGGTACCAAGAACCGGTAACCAAAGGTTCCCACCTGAAGACTGGAAGGTTGGCAGATGCTGCCTTAAGAGTGTCTAATTATAGTAGTAGCTTTGGTAGAGTCATTTTTAGGGTTCTCTCAACTGTTTTGGGGATAGGGAATGGGGAGACATAGAGAAAATAGAAGAAGCTAAGGGTCAGGTCTTCTAAATTATTTCACTGTTTTTAAAAAGTCGGTTCTGGTATAGCCCTGGACCTTGTCTAATGAGCACACACCTGTTCAGGGCTCTGATGTCAGCACCCATGTATCTCGGGTCTGCCTTTTGCTTTGCTTCACGCCAGTTCATCTACTCTGCTTGCCACTATTGGTCATGTGCTGGTCATTTTTAATAGTTATCTATGTCATTTTATTTAAACTACTATGTTTGAGTAGGTTTGTCTCTAAATGTTTAGAGTTAGTCCTTTATGATTTTCAAGAGTGTAAGCTTACATAAAGTGTTTACATTGGTGTCTGAATTAGATACTAAGAGTTGCCCTCTTTTCTTTCCTCTTGGTTCCCAGTTGGATGCAGCCTCCAAATTTGGAGATTTCTGACTCCCAGATCATCTACAAAACTATTAATCCCAAGAAGGTGATTTTCACTTAATAATTTTTTGCTCATAGTTTTAAATTCTTTTGGTGCATTTCTATTATTCTTTGTCCTTACTGGTGGTTACACCAGCTCCCAGTTTAATATCATTTGCACATTTCATTAATATGTGGCTTACTCCCTCTTCGAGATCCTTAATAAAGATGTTAAATTAGATTGTATCTGACACTGACCCCTGGGGCACTGCAATACTTTAACGATATCCCGTTTTCCTGTCTGCAGCCTATGGAGTTCTTGCAGAATGCACAAGGAGCAGCTTCAACCTGGGATAAATCTTCAAATTTAATTCTAAAGCAGAAGTCAAGTCATGTGGTTTGGGATAACTTGACATTGCCAGAACATACTTGTAGTTGCTAGGAAGTCATATTTTAGCAATTAAGTACTGGTTTGCCAGAATTATATGTCAGATTGCCAATCTGCTGACAATTACAAGAGATAGTCTTCCTGCCCTGCTTACTGCATTTCAGTCAAACTGAGAAAGGCCTTGTTTTTGAAAATGAAACTAGGCTTTTTTATTTCAAGACTAGCAATCACCTTTCACCAGCTTTTACACAGCATGCCTCTTCTGTGTTTCAAAGCAGATTTATTAAAGAAACAGTTGTACCAACACACTAACATAGACAGACGCCAGGGAAATGCACCAGGTGCCCCACTGGGAATCCGGACGCGAAACCAACTTTCAGATTTCGAGAAATTTACAACAAATTCTTCTTCCAAATTGGAAACATTTATTTTTTTAAGGAGAGAAGGTATAATACCATATGATATTCTTGGCTCAGAATTTAATTCTCTCATCATCGCTGGCTTAATCAGTGAAATCTATATATTTTTTATCAGATGCAAAATTTCTTCAAGTAAATTATAGGATAATATCTTAAAAATTAGATTGCATTACCACCAAACCAGAATTCCTATGAAATAAAACTGACTGTGTTTAAATGGAATATGGTCTTTAATTTCTTTAATCACATAACAGTAAAGCCTTATAAATCACTCTAAACGATAAAATATTTTAAAAGTCCCATGTTAGTTATTCTTATCAACTTCTCCCATTATACATTAAAGTAAACTTACCTAAGCTTTGCAAAGATTTTGGTCTTTTCTTGGGGATATACATTAGGACAATTCTTTAGATTTTATCAAAAGAGAGAGAGAGAAAGAGAGAGAGAGAGAGAGAGAGAAAGAGAGAGAATGATAGGGAAAACAAACATAACCAGAACTTGAAACTGGCCTTGTAAATACAATTTTTTTTGGAACTGTAAGCCTGACTGAGATGCACTTCAACATTAATCACAGAAGGGTTCATAGTCTATAAGGTGAGGGAGGGAAGATACTCTGTTTTTGCCAGGGTTCCCCTGCAAAGGCTTTTGAAACATGATTCATCATATCTTGGAAAAAATAGTTTTCACCCAACTGGCTCACTGCATTTGGGGTCCTAAATTCTGAGACATCTAAGTAAAATTTTCGATGTCATCTGCTATTATTTGGTTGTTTTATCCCCTGCCCTCTGAGGAATCTCACCCACTATAAGAAGTAGACAATGATTCAAGAAGTTCAACCAGCAACCTAAAACAGAGTAATGGATTTGTGTAATGGAATATTTATTAATAAATCAATGCTGTTTGATTAGGTTGGATTTTAGTGGTAAAATTTAGATGGGCCTTTCAATTTCCTGCTTCTCTTTTGGGTGAATAATTGAATACAAGAGCATTTCCTTATATCCTCCTGATGTCAAGTTTCTAACAGTTTAGCTGGCAAGGTAAGAGTTGCCTCTAAGGGGGATGAGAATCAAATGCCATGATGTACAGTGTGATGCTAAAGCATAACAGAGACGGGGTGACTCAGTGTGGGAGAAGTTACTGTTCCCCTGGCCCTTGCCCATGTGTCCTGAGTCCTTCTCCTTCTATATACTTTTGCAAACTTCCAAATCTGTTTATTTGTGTAGAGTCCTTTCCCTTGACCTCTATGTTCTTTTATCCAGTGCCACTGTCGAACCCAAGAAGCCAATAGGGCCAACTGCTGGTAGGTCTTTTTCTTTTCCTCTGTGCTGGGGTTTAATATTCCTCCTAGACTCATTCAGCTTTGGTGTACTCAACCCAGTCATTCTGCTGCTGGTGTTCTGGATTCTGTCTGCTGCTGAATCTTCAGCCAATTAATTTAGTCTAAACACTTTTGATTAAGTTTGTAATAGAAGGCAGAAATTGCCAGCTGTTCTAGAACCACTTCTGAGGTCATAAACGCTCAGTTGCTCTTTTCAGTAATTCCACTTTGCAAAAATGAGATGATCCTGCTGTGACTTTTTCATTCTTCTTTCCCTGGAAGGACAAATTGCTGGTTCAAATGTTTCTCTGTGGTTCCTAGAGGTGTACAAACTCTTCATATACCAAGTCCTGGGGAAAGAATGCTGAGAGCTGGCCTCTTCTCCAGCATGAGTCAGAGAATCCAAGAAACAAAGAAAAAGCAGCAAAGGGGCCTCCCTAGAAACATTTTTGCACGAACCATGACTGGCTTCAAGTGGTGTTTGCCCACTGTCAGACTGAGCAGAATATCATAAGCCACACTTTTCTTAGATTCATGTTTACACTACTTTAGTACTAAAAAACCTGTTTATCATTTCGCATGTAATAAAAAGTTATTTTTATGTTTATTTTTATGTGGGGGGTAAGCTGTGATTATAATAGTCTATTCAATCTGCTTTTTTAGAATGGGTAGTGTTGCTACTATGTAAATGTCATTCTAGTCTTTAAGTTAAAATGTTTATAAAATTATAAAATTCGTAGAATTCCTCAGGCAATCAAATAGGCACACGTTAAAGAGAAAAACTGTTTAAAATTTTTTCTCTTAAGCCGGGTGTTGTGGAGGGCACCTGTAGTCCCAGCTACTCGGGAAGCTAAGGCAAGAGAATCACCTAAGTCCAGGAGCTGGAGGTTGCTGTGAACTGTGATGCCACAGTACTCTACCAAGGGCAATGAAGTGAGACTCTGTCTCTCTAAAAAAAAATAAAAAAAATTTTTTTTTTCTCTTAGACTTGTTTAGTTTACAAATTATCAATACTTAACTTCCATCTTCCAACTTGGTGTTAAAATCAGATGTGGGGCAGGACCTGTGGCTCTAAGGAGTAGGGTGCCGGACCCATATGCCAGAGGTGGCGGATTCAAACCCAGCCCTGGCCAAAACTGCAAAAAAACAAAACAAAACAAAACAAAACAAAAATCAGATGTGAAGGGGTGGCATTGATGTTGGGTATGCACAGTGATGGAGAAGACCTGGGATGGAAAAGGAAGAACGGAATTCTGCACACACATGAACACGCCCACACGCAGGCATGTGCATATACCAGCTGTTCTCCTGCACGTCTCTTCTCTCCTTTGGCAAGAGACTGAAGTTTGCCATCTTATTTTCCACACCCGTTCACTGTGGCTTATTGCACTTGCCCTGCCTGTCTCCTAAACTTTCTTTGTTGATTACCTGTAAAAAGCACAAGTCAGGTTGTATCGCTCGCCTTGCTTTAAAGCCTTTTTAAGAAAATCTCTTTTGTAGCTTTCCACATGTGTTTGAGCAAAAACACTTGACTCCAGGACTTTGCATGATCTGCGTGACGTTGCCCTCCATGGCCTTCTCCCTAGGAACTCCCCTGGATTACTGCTTTCCTTTAGAACCTTGTGTTTCCCTTACCTGACCTCTGAGCCGGGTTCCTGTCTGTCCTCCACTTCCCATCGGCGCTAGACCAACCCTGCTAATAACTGACCCTCAGTCGGGTCTCACAGGAGATGTGCTTGAAGAGCTGATGAATTCCTTTTTCCCCCAGACTCATTTCAGTTGTAAGCAACTTAATTCGTTACATGATGAAATGATATTAGATTAAGAGTGATCTTTGGTCCAGACTGTCATCTCAGACTGTTATCTCCATCAGGATAGGACTAAGGTCCACTCCCTGGCCACAGTTTTCTAGAATCCAGCAGATCACCTGACACTGAATATTTCTTAGGAAGGAAGAGAGACAATAAAATAACGGAGTTTGAAGCAGCAAAGTAACACTTCCGCATAAAACATTAATTTCTTGTGGGAACTGATTAATCACACATGCAAATATAGCAGATAACCTTTTAGAAAACACCTCGTAAGTAGCGACTGACCCACACGTCACCTAGAAGACTCTTTCAGGCAACATGTTAAGGAGCTGTGTCACAATTTTGCATGGTTTTGGAATTTGGTTGTCTTTTTTAACGTAAGTGCCTCAGTGTTCTATACCAAGGAAACTTATTGATCGCAAGCGCCAGAAATAAAAGATTAGTGAAAAAGAAATTCAGGTAATATATATATATATATATTTGCCATCACAGTAGTCACCATTCTTATTTCAAGTCCAAATACTTTCTCCAATTCTGTATTTAACATTTGAAAATAATATTCATTTGCATTTTACTTCTTGATAGTGGTTAACATCAGTAGGATGAGGGAGGAATTGTTCTAGCCGGTAAGTATTGACTTAAACTTGGAGAAACTTTTTTTATCGGATGACCTTCATTATGGTGAATCTGTTTAGGTTGTAGTACAAATCAAGTTTTTCAAGGGCCTGTAGCTAGAGGTAAGAAGATATGGCTTTTTATCCTTGTAATACATTTTGTATTTTAAAGACTTGTTTGAAACTTATTTGGCATATACATCTGCTAAACTCAGTCTTAAAATTTTCTTTAAAAATGAATATTCAGTAAATCATTAGGATTCTAAAGCAGAATAAAATTCATTTAAATTTACAGATGAAGGTTGATTTTATAAAACTGGCTTTCCCACTGGCGGCTTTTCTTAGAAGGCTATCTCATGGGAAAGAGTTAAAAATAACCTTCTCCACATGTATACATACACATAAAGTTGTTTGTTTGTGTAGGGAGACAATGAAGAAAAGAAAACGAAGCATCCTGAGCTGAAAGTTGAGAGATAATATCAGTTTTTGAGAATTTACTGCTCAAGTTGAGGGCTGTTCTAAAGAAAGGTCAAGCATTTTTACAGACAAGAACTTTTTCTTTTTTCCTTAATAGGTGGCCAGTCTGTGCAACAAGTAAGCCAGGACGATTTCAGAGGTAAACAGGGACGATAAGGAAGAGGGTATCCTTGTGGTTTTTTTCTTCTGTAAAGTTCAGCTCATGCATCATCTCTAATGAGCTTGATAAAGCAGAGCAAGGCGAATGTGCCATAATTCATCATGCTTCCCATTTCAGAACTGACAGGCAACCTATGCGAAAAAACTCTTTAGTTTGTAACAATAAAAAAAAAAGTAAAATCAAGGGGGGATAATCAAATTTAAAACATTATCTGCAGAGGAACTTTAAAGATCCACATCAAATATGGATAATTGTCTTCTAATTGAGGTGCTGTCTGGTTAATACTGTACCAAGATTTCATAAGTGCTTATAGCCGAAATATTTACTTTTTATATTTGTTCCAAATTTGTGAGAAAATTGAAGAAGTCTTTTCAAAATTGGATGGATAATGTGTTTCTTATTGTGAGAAATAGCGGTGTTTGTCCTTGTTAGGGAGGTACAATTAATTTTCACGTTGTCCTATTAAATACTACAACACAAAATATTGACAGGTTTAAATAAAACGTACTCTATTCAAAAAACAATGTACATCAAGTAATTTTCCGAGATTGTTTGCCTATTTATGAAAATGGTTCAACAAAATAGCATCTCAAAAAATGCATTTCTTTGTACTCCATTATCCCCTTTGGAAATTAATCACATTTCCTCGTATTACAGACCTAAGCATCGTAGACCTCACACAGAGAAAAGAAGCATCGTGGACCAACCAAATATGTGGGACCTAATCACATCGCTAATGTCTCCAGTCATTCTGCCTTATCTGCCAGTAAGTGACAGAGGGTGAGGCAGGATTTGCTCAGTGTCAGAGAATAAATGCCGAAAAGAAAGGCTAATTTCTACAGTGTCTCAGAACTACATGCCCACATTTCATTGTAAAATATGCCACCTGTTAAATAATGGCTGACGAAGGCTGTTTATCTTTATTAAGA
>NW_003852424.1:5526343-5530283 GCF_000181295.1 Otolemur garnettii
CATAAATGCATTAATGTATACATGATCTATGGGTTTATGATTTAATAAAATAAAAATAAATAAAAAAGACATTTAAAGACCATGCTTGTTTAAAGCTAAACAAGTCTGTACAGTAACAAACAAACAATAGGAATACTAAACAAGAGTAACACTTCTTTTTTTTGGTGTAGAACATTGACTTTTAACTGGTGTGCTGTGTGCAAGAGAGGATCTTAGATCATGAATTAAAATTTTCAAAAGAAGTTCAAAGTACAGTAAACAGATTCTTTTTTTCTTTTTACTTTAAAAAAAAAAATCAGCATAATTTAAGTGTGCTGAGGAAGTTGAGCTATAGGTTCAAGGATGCTGTGGGATTTTTTAAAGGTTGAAAAACACTGATTTGGAATACAAAATGTGTTTCCATGAAAATTCAAAATACAGAAACACATTTGATTCTAAATAATTACAATCAGTGAAGACCCCAAATCTTCACATTCAGGTGTTGAGGTTGAGTGCTCTGGGGTTAAGATGGAAACGGTTCTCCACAGCTTTCTTTGCACCTTAGAATGAGAAATTATTTGGCAGATTTAAGGGAAAAGGTCCTATGGGACTTACAGTAACTGATTCTATATGGTATGAATAGATGTGTACTTGCAGAGAAAAATCCATCTGTATAAAACAATATATATTTTTTTACATAACTGTATATTTTATATATACATAAATATTAAATATTATGTTTAATGGCATTCCTTTGGTAAGCAGCCCAATCTACTTGCCACTGAGTTATTAATATGACAAGGTATGCTTTGAACAAACTGTTTCTTTGGGTACTCAAGAAGAGTTTCTCTCTGCTACCTTGGAATTTTTAACAGAAAAGAAAATGACAAATGTGATTATTCAAATCCACCTAGTCAACCCAAATTTATTCTGTATAATGAGACACCAAATTGAGTTTTCCTCCCCAAAGTTTATTCTTCTGTGTTCTTGCCCCCAAACAGCATTACTGGAAGGAAAATGACATGTGTTTTCTGTTTTCCTTGCTGTCTCAAACAGAGAAGGTTGAAACTGCTTCCTTGTCTCCCTTTCCTGCCTTGTGTATCAGTTTAGCTCCAGTGCAGGGGATGAAGATGGAAAAGGTTCTCTAACACATGGGCTTATTATTGAAAATGGTAGGTTTTACCCAAGGGGACCCACTCGGTAATATGCTATCCCTATACCAGGAACTGGGGACATTGCCCATTATTGTATTTGGCTGACTGCAGCACACACACTGCTTCAATGCCTTATATTTCATCCATTTCTCCATTCCCTTCTGCTCCCCTTTCCTGCCCAGAGACTATTATGTTCTTTCTTTTAGCAAAGAAAACTTTTAATACTTCAATTGATGGTTCATGTTTAAATTATTCAATCTTTCCTTTGATGCCCTTAATAATTATTTACTTTTCTTGGTACCATACCTTTTCACAAGTGCTTACCTTTTTATGCCTTCCTACTTATTCTTCAGGGAAGAAAGTTTGTTGGATTTATCTTTCACTATTCTTAAGAAATCAATGATTTCAATTACTATTTTACTTACCTTTACATTTCTTCTCAAAGACCCCTACATTGTGTGGAACTGCAAAATGGTTTTTGATGTGCACTTCCAGATCCTCATAGGATTTACAAACCCAGGGGTTAAAAAAGGGAGGGGCAGTAGTCTGTTTTAAGTAATTATCCAGTTTAGAATTAACTACAACAAACTTGGCAGAATTTAACATCCAGTGACAAAAGATCCGTTGGGGTACCTGGTGATAGTTTTTCTAGGGATAGCAGGCTGAAGGGGGGTGGCCCTCTCTGTTCATTTTCGTGGATGAGTCTGGATTGACAAACTCATAGTCTCTGCACAGTCTCCTAAGGACTAATCGGCATTTTTCAGGGGAGGGGGCAGATGGGAGGGTAGAGGAGGAACAATAATGCCAGCCATTAGTTGAAGATGTTATTATCTGGGTCTTTCTTCAATGTCTCTGTTTTTTTTCTTTTTCTTTCTTTCTTACTCCTTTTTGTTGTTGTTGTTCTTGTTGGCTAGCGCTTTCCCAGCCAGATCTGCCAAAGGGCCATTGTCAGCCAGCCAAAGAAAGGTTGCGTCCCAAAGGACATCACCAGTGAGGTTTGACTATGGGTCTCTTTGCAGCCTTGTTAACTTCCCCAAGCCCCGAGATGCGGCATAAATGGAGAACACACTGCTCAGCAGTTGCCAGAGGGCATGATTTTTAAGCTCAAAGTCACAGGTTATTGGGCTGAGCCTGCCAAGCTTTGGAGTATTAATTGGGATTTAGTTGGAGAGGTTCCATGCAGACTGTGTGGGTAATGCTCACTAACCTCTCAACAATTGAGGGTTTGTTTGTTTGTTTGTTTGTTTGGAGACAGAGTCTCACTCTGTTGCCTTAGGTAGAGTGCTGTGGCTCATAGCTCACAGCAACCTCAAACTCTTGGGCTCAAGCGATTCTCTTGTCTCAGCCTCCCGAGTAGCTGGAACTACAGCTGTCCACCTGGCTAATTTTTTCTATTCTTTGTAGAGACAGGGGTCTTGCTCTTGCTCAGGCTAGTCTCAAACTCCTGAGCTCAGGCGATCCACCCGCCTCAGCCTCCCAGAGTGGTGGGGTTACAGGTGTGAGCCACCACGCCTGGGCCCTCTGAATTGTTCCTGAGTGGCTCCTTCCAGGTGTCCCCTTCTGCTCCTTCTGCACTTTGATACCAGCAGTAAGGGAAGCAGGGAGCCAGTCATCATGGTTTAGTCCATAAAGTCATGTCCAAGAAGAAGAGGAAAAAATATGATCAAGTTTTATTCTGGCTTAGGGACTTGGAGAATTATCAAATATTTGAGCTTCTGCTAATTCAGGCACTGAGCTAATAATCCAGCAAAGTATCTCTGTTGTGTGGCAGAAGGCAAATGCTCTGGCTTGGATATCCTATGAAGAATGTACCATTCCCAGGCCAGGCACTGGGCATCCTTTAAATGATCTTGGGAAGAAAAAGAGGCCAGCTAAAGTGTTGGAAAATAAAGAGATTTAAAATTTTCCTTTTGTGTTGAAACATTCTATTAAAGCTATATTTATTTTATGTTCTTAGAGGAAGCACAGAAAAAAACCCAAATGTGTTGTTGGCCTTCTGGGTAGAAGTGTGGGAGTGGTGGTCAAGTCACTTTGTTTCGAGATGCACACAAGAGGTATTTATTTCAACTGGGGCATAAACTTCCCCGACAACCTTTTTCTTCCTTGAGTCCGCTGTAGAACGCTTTCCTACCCAGATGCCTATCAGAAAGTGAGATTCAGGTTTAGTCCTGCTAAGCGAGGAGAATACTCAGCCTAACCGTTTAAAGCAACTGGATTTTTGCTATTCCAATGCAGGAAACCTAATTACACCCTGGTAAATTCTCTTCAGTCTACCAAACACAGAAAAAAACAGTGACAGAAACTGAAAGGCCAGAAAAGAAAAAGAGTCCCTAAGACCTAATGAATCCAAACTAAACACCTCTCCACAGAAATGTCAAACATTTCTCTTAGCACAAAACAAGGCTTAAAGAATTCCCTGCTTTTGTCTCTGGCCTAATTCCTTAAGCAGAGAGGGGGATTTTCCTCTGGGAGTGTTATTTCACAAAGAACGAAACAGCAAATAAACAAAAGACTCTCAAAGAGAGAGAGAGTATAAATAAAATTCATGACTCCTTAAAGAGTTTACACTGAAAGAATGTGGAGGATTATTTACAATTAAAGCATTGCCTCTAGAATACAGTTATTATATAGAGAGATATATACATAAAAAGAGTAAGAGTTCATTTCGTTTTATTCACAAGAAAGTGTACTTAGATGCTCTTGGTTTGGAAAAAGTCTTGACACTTCATTCTCTTGGGATTCTTTCGGCCGCAGTTTTTGTTGTACACGTGTTCATTTTTTGAGATTTAAAATTTCTCACGTTTAGC
>NW_003852424.1:5530325-5547184 GCF_000181295.1 Otolemur garnettii
AAAGTTTCAAGAAATAGTGTTTGTTTGTTTTGTGTGTGTGCTTAAAAGTAATTTTGTACATTTAACAACCCCCTTTAAAATGATCATTTTTAGTGGTAAAAACATTCTTTTGGTTGAACAAAAGAAAAGTTGTAATCTATTAAGGAAAGACGTTTGAGTTAATAGCAAAGGATTTCTTCTTTCGGACATATGAGAGTTTTTTTGGCAAAGCATAGGATGATACAATGGAGTAGTTAACAGACTGAGGTTAGCGAAGGGGAAGATGAACATGAAACAACATGCGAGATTTCAGCCTTAGTGTTAATAGGAAGACAGAAAGCAACGGTTATAAAGAAGTGGAGGCTAAGGAAATCACTTGATTATAAATTACAGAGTCATTAGTCCTCTTTTCAAGTGCGTGAGTGTTTACTGGGCATTTGAATTCTACTTTGAGCCTGACTTAAAACAATGTTGATAATCATGTTAAAAGGAGTGGTCCAAGCGCCCGGGTAGACAAGTGCAGTTTAAAGGGGATAGAGTCCTGGCAAAAGTTTGGTCTTCTACGGGGCTTCAGTCGTGGTCTAGGAGAAGGGGTGAGGAATTAAGCGCTTGCAGAGTTTACAGCAGAGTTTAGATTGAGTCTTATCCTGATGCGCCTGTCTCAGTGAAATATCTGAAACATTTGGCCCCACGAGATTAAAAGAACAGGGCTTATATTTAGCATCTGCTGCCCCCAACTCCAACTTTGCTACTTATAAAATTCAGCTCTATGGAAAAGAATTTGAATTCCAGCTGGGCAGTTTTCAAAATAAGATGAAAAGTTAAGCAGGCAATTGGTGTGTATTTAGGGCTCAAAACACCTTGCCCCCTAAGAAGACTTGAAGGAGTTAATCCCTTCTCAAGATAATCCACTAAAGAGCATCCTTCATTATGATGTTAAAAGCAAGGATCAGTGCCTGGGAGTCTCACAATAGGACGGGGGGCTTTTCAGTCCCAACCACATTCTTCCCAGGTTAGAAACAGAAACTGCTGTGATTCCAGCTGAAAAACAGAGCAGGACTTTTATGTTAAATATTCAGATAGAAGGAAGGGGGGAGAAATCTACCACATTAACTTAATTCCTCATTGGACAGATTTTCTTGGCAACTGATCTTTTTGATATTTTAAAAAGTTATTGTATTGTCATGAGAGGACTGTCTCTGGAGCTCAACAGTTACACAGTTTTGAATCACTTTCAATTTCACAGAAAAGTGAATTTTTGATTAAATTGGATTCAATTATTCCCCCCATAATATTTAATGAACACAAAACTCACCATAAACTTCTACCGAAACTGTGTGCTAATGTTATTTGGCCAGAATTTTATCCTGAAAAATATATTTTACGATTGTGACCAGACTTTATTTCCCAAAGATTCTTAATCATTTACCATAAGTAACAAGGATTACCATAAGTGGAAATGATTAATTCTTAATCATAAGGAACAAAGTATTTTAGTGTTTGTCAATAACTTAGTATTTTAAAAAATGATTTAAAATTTTGTTTTTACTATTTTTTAAGACATTGTATAGTATTGATTGTAAAAAATACTGTTTGGGAAGGTGAACATGAAGCCTTCACAATATTTTATAGAAAGTTTTAAAAATAAAAAAAAATTTCTAGAAAAATCTGAACTATAAGACCCTATTTTAGGTAATTCAGAATGGCCAAAGTTGGCAGTCCCAGGCTAAAGGAAATGTTTATTTTTTAAATTTCCTTTTATTCAAACAGAAATACATTTTTGAAAGGCATATTTGTGTATCAAAAACTTCATTTTTATCAAAATTGAAACAAAATAGGGAAAGATTCCTAAAGAAGTGTTTTTCAGGCTCAGTGCCTGTAGCTCAGCAGCTGGGCACCAGCCACATACACTGGAGCTGGCAGGTTCGAATCTAGCCCGGGCCTGCCAGACAACAGTGACAACCACAACCAAAAAATAGCCGGGCTTTTTGGCGGGTGCCTGTGGTCCCAGCTACTTGGGAGACTGAGGCAAGAGAATTGCTTAAGCCCAAGAGTTTGAGGTTGCTGTGAGCTGTGATGCCACAGTACTCTACTGAGGGCGACATAGTGAGACTCTGTCTCAGAAAAAAAAGAAGTGTTTTTCAGAGGAATCAACTGTATTTATAAATGCGTGTTTGTCTGGGCTCATGTGGTCTGTCATGCTCCTGTGATGTTCCAGGCAGCTGGCTCTGGTTCCATGAGCTGTGGACATAACCCTCAAGGAGCTGGAGGTGGACACTCCCACTTCCAGGGGATTCATATGGGCATGAGTTGGGGTGATAGTAAATTACTTAAACTAGAAGGAGTATTTAGAAAATAAATAGGCCAAGGCTGCTGTGATTTGGATTTGGATGGGCCAAAAGAGTCATTTGGAAACACTGGCAAGAGAAAGAATTCAAAAGGGAGAAAGCATATATAATACAATACATAACAGAAGTCTTTGGATCCTGGTCAAGAGCTCATATAACTTGGAGACTTATCAAAGCCAGTATTTTAAACAGAATTTCACTAAAATTTTATTTCCACGAGACATGTCATGGGAGAGGAAGGATCCTGGAGGTCAGATTTTTGTTACTTAGTGAAAGGACTTTGCTTCTATTTCCTTATTTGTATTAAATGAGAATAACTATCCCTGAAGCAGAGGCTAGAATGAAGATTCTGAGACAGTGCAATAAATCCTATGTCATCTTAATACACTGGTGTAACCAACAAAGGCCTGAAGTTTGGCAGATCCTGTGTATACTCACTGTGTGATTTGGGACAAGGCCTCTTAGCTCCCTAAGTCTGAGGTTGTTGTCATCTATCAAGAGAGAATGGCACCAATGTGCAGGGTTGTTTAGAGCATAAAATGCTATGGTTTCTAAATAACTCAGTGCCTACGTTATATATATGCTCCTCAATTAATTTTACCAAAAACAACAATGAAAACATACATACGGCAAAGTGTCAGACATACATCAAAAATATTAGATTCTCTTCTTTATAGATACATTCTTCCTTATTTTAAAAGGAAAGTAATATATGTATATAAGGTTAATTCAAGGAATGCAATTGTCTATAATGATTTTGAACCTTATAGTCAAAGCATTTTTCTTAGCTCACATACCTGCAGTTGATTTTTACTAAAAAGATTTAAAAAATTAAGCCACTAACTAATGTGGACTCACTGGGTGGTGCCTGTGGCTCAAAGGAGTAAGGCGCCAGCCCCATATGCCGGAGGTGGTGGGTTCAAACCCAGCCCCGGACAAAAACTGCAAAAAAAAAAAGAAGAACTAATGTGGACTCACTATCTCCCTTTCCTATCCACCCCTCCCACTCCCATGTATATTACTGGGGAAAAAAGTCATTGGATAGTTAGTTAAAGCAAGTAGTCATTTTCTAGAATTTTGGATCCTAAGACCTGTAAGTGATACAGTCAGGGGACTCATATTCCATCCGCTGCCTCCTTCTTCAGCGAATAGTCGGAATTCAGCCTCTTTATCTTTTTATTCATTCCCATGTAAAGTCATTTTGAAGAGAGGGCTATTGCTAGCTCAGAAATAAAACTTGTCTTTGGCTTGAATTTCGCTCATTTACCATGTATTTATTGAGCTGCATTTATTATGAGAACGAAGTAACATTTAGATGCAATTTGCTTTTTATCAATTGTTATTTCATTTAATCTTCTCAATATTCATACAAAATATTATTCCCAGTCTTCATTATAATGGAGGAGGAAAACAGATCTAATACATGCCCAAGTATGTAGAGCTGGTGAGAATAAGTGGCAGAATGAGAATTCCAACCCCAAGGTCCCAGCTCTGGGCGTTTTCTCCAGGAGGTACTGCAGCAAGATGGAAGTCTCCTTCCACCTGGTCTCCCAGGGCCTGTAGCTTGGCGGTCCAGGGGCTCCTCGTGGGCTTGGACCCGCTGCTATCTTAGCTGCACTGTGAATGGAGACTCCTGGCTTCTGCTACAGCTCTATCTGACTGACTTTGCAGTTGGGTCTAGAAATTATACTGCCATGCTCCGTGTGAGCCAACCAGTCCTGCCAAAGGCCTACACATACATGTGTGCCCGTGTCACAGAACAAAATCTACTATGTGTGAACGACCTAAATTACTTCGGAAAACTGTGTCCCTTGACAAGCAGGCTAAAGATGCAATCTGAGCATTTTTCACCCTCCTAGAGCACATGTGTTGGATAAGTATTCAATAACTACTAATTGAATGGAATTCATTTGACAAAATAAAAGAAAAAAAAGTATGGGTCAAGAAATTTTCTTAGGTTAAGAAGCAATCTTGAATTCACAGCTTAATCAATAATGATTTGCAGGTTCATTATTCTCCCACTCTCAGTTGGTACTGCTGGCTGCTTAGTTATTTTTAAACCTTTACTAGGTACATAAATACTTTCCTCTTTAATGAGAAGGAAGCCGGGCAGCCTGTGCTTTATCATTAAGTTTCTTTTTGTTCACAAATGTTTCAGTTTCTGGATGACACTTTTAAAAAGTCATTAATTTATTACCCATTTTTCTTATCTTCTTATTACAAAAAAAAAAAGAAAGAAAGAAAGAAAGAAAAGAGAAATGAGAAAAAAATTCTTATTGGCCTGAAGAGAGAACCCACTTCCATCACCAAAACTCATAATTTGGGCTACTGATTATGTCAATTAATGCCCAGTGTGGGGGAAGGAGTACAGCCCTGGGTTCATCTGCTGTCCAGACAAGGATTATGACCCTGTATGGATGGACTTCCAGCAGCGTGAATCCAAAGTCATTGATAAAATAGGGAAAATATTGTACAGATGTTTCCAAAGTGCAACAACGATAATCATCAGAAAATTTATCACGTGATGTCCTTGTCATCAGTTCTTCCTCGTGATTGCACGTTTGTGTACATGCATTTTAAATGTCTTCTAGAAAGAGACAACAGAGATACTTTTCCAATAAGTACAATGGGTTCAATAATAGAACATGTATATCTCATCATGACTATCACTTGCACCCATATTATGAGGCAAAATTGAAATAGAAATAAGAGCTGTATATTAATAAATGGTTTATATTTTCTAAAAGAATAGAAATAATGTGGTGGGTTAAAATGTGGACATGCACGCTGCCTATCAGTTAAGACATTTTAAATTTAATTAAATACTAAATGATAAAAGCCATAAGGGGATGTATAGTGATTCTTTTTTTTAACATGTAACACATTTTAATATTTTTATAATATAAAAATGTTTAAACAGATCAATTTTTATAACTAAAGAGATTAAATGAGGGTGATTAAAACAAGTCGAACTATTTATTCCACAATTTTGTACAGGTGAAAAAAAATATCTTCCGTTGCATCTCAAAATACCTTTTCACATACACATACACCCTACCAGCATGTCTCAGGTTATGATGCACCTTCAACCACACTGACTATGGCAGGCAATCAAGGAGATGACCCCCAAACTCTCTACCTACTAGTGTTCACACTTGTGGGTAATTCTCCCCCCTCTTGTTTTTTTTTAAAGAGATAGAATCTCACTCGGTAGAGTGCTATGACATTATAGCTCACAGCAACCTCCAGCTCTTGGGTTTAGGAAATTCTCTTGCTTTAGCCTCCCTAGTAGTTGGGACTACAGGTGCCTGCCACAGTGCCTGACTATTGTTTGTCATTGTTGTTGCAGTTTGGCTGGGGCTGGGTTCAAACCTGCCACCCTCAGTATGTGGGGCTGGGGCCCTACTCACTGAGCCACAGGCCCCACCCACTTGTGGGTAATTCTCTTCCCTTAGGTGTAGGCCTGTGACTTACTGCTAGCCAATAATACTACAGCAAAAGTGATGGGACACCACCTCTGTGATCGTGTAAGATTCATAACTTCCATCTTGTGAGATAACTATCTTCTTTGCTGGCTTCGATGAAGCAAGATGCCATGTTGGAGAGGCTTGAGAGGCAAAGAACTGAGGCCTACAGTAACTAAGTCCCTCATTCCAATAATCCAAATGAATGGAATACTGTAAATTAACAACCTTGTGAGTGTGTTTGGAAGTGACTCCTTCCCCAGCTGAGCCTTCAGATGAAGTCCTACACTAGCCAACTTCTTGATTGCAGCTTATGGCAAACCCTGAAGCAAAGGACTCGGCTAAGCTTTTTCTTAATTCCTGAAAGACAGACTGTGAAATAATAAATATGTGTTGTTTAAGCTGCTAAACATGTGGTAATTTGTTTATTGAAGTAATAGATAACAAATATACACACAAATGCATGCTATTTGTTTTTCACACTTAAGGGGACCACAAGGTTTAAGCCCATATCATACAGCTTTTAAAGTAGCCAGTTACTTTCCTTTCTTCACCCGTGATCCACCTTTGTCCTGATGTATTAAAAGGCAACAAATTGAGGTCATGCTATATGGCTGTGATTGCATATTCGCATCCTTTGATCTGAGACTAATTATATAATATATTCTAAGGAAACAGACAACAAGATAAGAGAATTTCCTCTACAATGCAATCATAGCAAAACCAGGAACAACCTAAACACCGTCCTCTCCAAAGGGTAATTCAATAATGTTGATATCTCTGTGTGATGAAAATGCAAAGAAAACACTAAAGAGAATAAATCTTTGTTGGTATAAGTGCTTAATGTCTATTGTTCAATTTTAAAAGGAAGTTAAAAAACTTGTTAAAAAGAACTTTAAAAATTATTTCAATCTCACATTTGTTATATGTATATAGGGTTTTTTTTAAGCAGATACATTTTTGGAAAAATACTTACTAAGATACTATTTGTTTTCTATGGATAGAATAAAATTAGATAAATGAAAACAAACCATCTGGGTGTCACCTGTAACTCAGTGAGTAGGGCATTGGCCACATACACTGAGGGTGGCAGGTTCAAACCCAGTCATGATCAGCTAAACAACAATGACAACTGCAACAAAAAAATAGCTGGGCATTGTGGTGGGTGCCTATAGTCCCAGCTGTTTGGGAGGCTGAAGCAAGAGAATCATTTAAGCCCAAGAGTTGGAGGTTACTGTGAGTTGTGATGTTATAGCACTCTACAGAGGGTAACATAATGAAATTCTGTCTCAAAAAAAAAAAAAAAGAAATAAAGAAAAGAAACTATCTATGTTTTCCATATTTTCTACAGTGTATGTTCTTGAATGAATGTTTCAAGGATTTTTCTATATTTATAGATTGAGGTGAATTGCAAGTCTTTCTTAGAGTATTTAAAATATATCTTAATGCCAACTCCATGTCTGCCCTCATTGCTTCACATAATATTGTATATAATGCTTCACAATGAAGCTAGGTATTTTGGATAATGAATAACACCAGCTCCATCTTTTACCCCTTTTCATTCCCTTTGTGAAGGGGAATAGACTGCAATATCATGTCATACCCTCACACCTTAGACCTAAGTTCTTGTACGCTTTCCTAGGGATCTGGTAACTTTAGTAAAACTTTAATTTACTCATGGCATCAAATGATTTTGCACAGTTAAATGAGCATTCGCTTCTATGCTATCCATTCACTAACATATAGCTATGGTCCACTTCGCCCTCATCTGAAAGAACTGAGCCAGTGGTTAATTCATGGTGTTTTTCTGAAAATAAAATTTTAACTGTTATATTGCAGAAAACTCAAATGTGTATTTTTAAATATAAATTAAACTATATATATGCATGATTTATCCACTGGTTTACTAAGACCCCTTTTCAATAATGCTAATACCATCTTGGTCATGATTAAGCAAGTTGGCTACTACATGGAAGAAGTATGCATACATGTATGTATGTATATATGTATGTATATGTATACTCCTTTAGGGATATTTAAAACATGCTATCAAAGTACATAAGCAATGCAACTGGTAATCATTGCTTTTGGCTCTAAGATCTATGGTACAAATAAGTCCAGGAAACACATGCACGGGAAACTTTATAATTTTTCCTTTAATCCCAATTGTTATTTTATTTTCTAGAAGATTTACATGTTGGGGTGGTGCCTGTGGCTCAAAGGAGTAGGGCACCAGCCCCATATGCTGTAGGTGGTGGGTTCAAACCCAGCCCCGACTAAAAACTTCAAAAAAAAAAAAAAAAGAGTTATATGTGACCAGTGCTATTGTAAGACTTATCCTCAAGTTGATCTTGGTGTTCTACTTGGCAGAAAAAGTACATGATCCCAAAACACTAGTATATTCACTCCTTAGGAAGTTAAAAGGCTCACATGCAACAGACATGATTAGAAGTTTAATCATACAGTATCTGCCAGAACAGGGGTCACCTGGTAAGCTTAACTTTTTTCCATGAAAGAGAATCTTCCATTCACCTCATAATCTAGCTGAGATGGGCTGTGTTTCTCTATATGGCCATAAAGAAACATCCACTCTCTCATCCCCAGAATGGATCCCACTTGCCTCTAGCCCCTCCATCTGTGGTTAGTCCCATGGGCTGGGGCTTGCATATGTGGGCTCAACCACTTCAGCAGGGAGGCATCTTGTACCTCCCAGAAGAACCATTTGTATCAGGCCCCCGTCACATTCCTGGCTGTTCACTGAATATTTTACCCAAGACAAGCACCTAGAACTTTGTACCTGCAAAACAAAAGCCTTCCCCAACTGTTGGGAAATAAGTGACAAGAATTTTATCAATTAGAGAGATCCCTACTGAAGCAATGCAACAGAGATTATATTGCTGCCTAAGTGGGAAGTTTAATTGTTTATCTATTTGTTTTTTACTCATTCTGTGGCACTCAGACGGTATGAAAGTACAAAGGTAAATCCATTTTGAAAAGTTCCAATGATTGAATAAAAGCATAAAAAAATGACAATAAATTTTATCAAATTTAATTTTAGTTAAGTAGCCTAACTTGAAAAGCATGGCAATGATACAAGAGATTTTCTTATTAATTATTAATACCAATCATTAGTTAATATGTCCTTCAGTCTGGAAAGAAAAACAGAAAAGCTGACATTCATTGTAAACAATTGCCTTTGTTCACTCGAGTCTTTGTGCAGAAGATGCGTCATGGATCTTGAAGATTGTCTTGTCCCATTAAAATATGTCATTTAACCATATTTTTGGAAACCAAAGATTATAGCAACTTCTTGTCTTCAGAATGTCATTGAATGGCTCAGCCTTCCCCTTTCACGTATTGTCTGAGGTAGCCAATTTCTTTCCTTTCCCAAAATCCACAATGCTTGTTAATCAACAACTTTTGAGGCATCTCATTTTATACCAATTATCTCTAAGTCTTAACGGTGTCTCTTTGGTACCCAGCATACGTATCATTTCAAGTTTCAGTTCTCAAGTCTGATAAAACTAATAAACCCACACTGCCAGAGGTGGCACATTAAGCTGGTAAAATGGTTTTCATCTTAATTGGATATGAGCACTGTTATCGCTAATAACCCCAGGATACTTCTAATTGGAGTCTCTCTCTCTCTCTTTTTTTATTTTTGAAACACTAATCTCATTGACCAGCCTTAATTCCTCCATCCCCCACTTCTCCAACCCAAACCTTGAAATGCAATATAGAAATATTCTAATTTCAGGGAGTTATTGCAATATTATTTCCTTAAACTATGCCAAAAAGGGAAATGGTTTTAAAAAAATGAAAGCTTCATTTTTAAGTTTTTAGAAAACAAAATCAGAGTAAGACTGTGTTATTGACATTGTAATGTCTCAAATGCAGTTTAGTTAGCTGCCAGCTTTACCGAAGGACAAAACTCAATTTTACAATTGAAAATGTAAATATGAAAATTGTCTTAAAAAAGACAATTATCTTTTTTCTGAATCATTTATTGGAATTTTAATGCAAGTTATCAACGCTATTTTAAAAGTAATCACAAACATAAATACTAGAGTTTTGTTTCATAAACATTAGTAAATGGATATGAAAATCATAGAAACCTGGCAGTTGACATTATAGTTAATGTGTGACATGAGGTGACAGGTCTCCTTCCTAGAGAGCTGCAATTTGGTTGCTGGTATAAACACACTGGCAAACACACAAGAAGATTTACACCTGAATCAGCTAGTCCACAATATCAATTTTAAACTAAATTTCCCAACAAGGAAAATCAACTCTGATTTTACTTTATAATAGTCTTTAAGGTTTGATAAGCACACACTTGACACCAAAAGAATAAGATAAAAAGTAAAAATCTTAGGAGGATTGGAAAAAAAAGAAGACATAAAAAAAACTTTCCAATTTCACAAACCAGCACTTTGAGCCCTTTCCCTCAATAAATGTAAAAACTAAAATCTGCATATGTTTTAATTGTTAAAAAAAAAGTCACGTAAGCCATTCACTTGCAGGAATAATTCATTTTTAATAGGCATAATATTTTTTTCTGGAATAATATATATTTTATCAGCTGAGTATGGCCCTTTATAATTATTATCACTACCGTCTTATAATTAAAGCCTTTATGTAGATATCATTAAATCATTATGGATGCGCAAAAAAATGCTTTGCCATTTCTACAATCCATAAAATGAAAATTGAAAAAACTAGTCATTAATTTATATTTACATTATGGCAATTAAATTTGCAATACCTGGAGCACAGCTGAAGATAGTTCAAAGGGCTTTTATAGAAAGAGACTTGTATATTATCAAAGCTATAGTGACATCACATACGCTTTTTATAATTAGAAATTTTTCTATTGGTGTTGTTCTAAAAGATAGCCAAATTGTCAGTCTTTTATTTTTATTTATTTATTTTTGGTGTAGTGTGTAATATAGTCTATGTATACAAATGACCCCCCACAGTAATATACATGTCTATATGAGGTATGTAGGAGATTTTCTACATGAAACATTCATATGTCTATATCCTCGCACGCATATCTATGTGTATAATGATGGTGAAAATGGTGATGCTGATGACAACTTTATAACGGGTTTATAACTGGTAAGCATTTTAATTCTCTTGGTCCTTTGTGTCCTGGGATTTATTCTGAGTTTCCTTTTCAAGATGACATGATTTCCTCGTGAGATTTTTAAAACAAAGAAGCAAGAAAAAATCATTTTATCATAAGGACATTTATACTACATTGTTTATTGAAGCTCAAGTTACAACGGCCAAGATGTATTAATACATGGTGGTATATGTACACCATGGAATACCATCCAGCTGTAAAAAGATGGAGACTTTACATCTTTTGTATTAACCTGGATGGAGTTGAACCACATTCTTGTCAGTAAAGTATCATGAGAATAGAAAATCAAGTATTCAATGTACTCAATACCAAATAAATACACGCCCACACAGAGAAAAACTCAATTCAATTCAAGTTGGGAAGAGGGGAGGAAGTGGGGAGGAGAAAGGGGGATGGGTGTGCTCCCACCTAACGTGTATAACGTGAAGGTACATGGCCTGCGCGTCCTCGGTGTGGGACACAACTGCAACAGGGACTTTATCTAAGAAATGCAAACATTGTAATGTGATTGTTCGTACTCTGGTATTAATCTTGAAAAAAAAAAAAAAAGAAGCATTTCCACATCTTAATTTTCTTGAAGGAAAAAATGTCTCTGGCCCTATTTCTCCCTCTTATGGATTGGACTATATCAGTAAGAATGCTTGCTTTCCATTTTTAGGCAAATGAGACTCATGGATCAGGTGGTCAGCCTGTAAGATGCTCTGCCAGTGTCTATGAAGAATATCCGGATGGTCCTGATGGTTGATGCAAGAGACACGGACCTCACCCACCCTTAATCACTGCATAATCTGGCTGTAGAAATGTAATGTAGCCACACAGTTTTAACAGATGATGGAAATAGAAGGTGGAAGGAATATAGTTACCTGTGTCATTATAACCAGTCTTATCTAAAACTTTGACCAAAAACTATATTTAGCAAGAGAAAAAATAGCTACAGCTGCATGTAATCTTGCTTCATGTGTGTGCATTTACATGTGTTATACCCGTGCTACTGCAAAAAATTATCAGTTGCATAAAACATATACAAAGTAATCATTAAATAGAATGAGATAAAACCCACTGTTAATAACCGTTCTAATGTTCTCTTTCTGCTCCTGCAGTCGGGTCCTTCATCTCCTCTCAAGACCACTGATACAGAAGACATGTGTCCTGAGATCTAATTTACCATGTCTGGGATCTGAGTAAAGATGTCAAGTAGATAGCTGGATATATGAGCTTAGAGCTCAAATGGAAAGAGTTCAGATAGAACTTTCGGGTATGGGAGCAGATGGATGGTTCTTAAAGCCAAGAAACTGAGTGAGACCATGTAGGGCAAATATACAGTCAGAGATGAGAAGAGGACCTGGGTGTTCCAACAATTAGAAGAGGAATAAGGGAAGAGGATTCAGTAAAGGAAGCCAAGAAGGAACATATGGGTGGCACTTTTTAAAAGAAGGAACCTAAAATCCTCCAAATTCTGCAATCACAGAAACACTTAATTGAGCATATACTATAGAAAAGTACTCGGTTTATGTGGATATAAAAAAATATTAAGACTCATTGCCTACTGGGAAAGAAAGAAACTTTAAAAGTTTGCAGTTAGTTTAGTGGCATAATTCTCTGTCTTTTCTGGAGTCTTGTTGCCTGAGGTCTCTGTAAAGACAACTCAGACTGGCTGATTGATTTCTCGGTCATACAGTGACTTTTCCCTGGGTATCATCATGGTTTGAAACTGCACTCAGCTGAAGGCAGTGGCTTGGGTAACTCAAGAAAGTCCACGCTCAGAATTAATGGTTTTATAGAGGAAGGAAGAATTTGCAGAGGATCAAGCCACTGGGTGGTGAAAAGGTGACAGGAGTTAGGCCGGGGTCATTTGAACTACGGTAATGTTCTGAAATAAAAATAAAAATAATTAAAAAAAAGAAAACTCCAGATTTAAAAAATATGGAGCATATGTGTACATAGACATATATAAACTTATTTCATGTATAGGCGTTTTCCAACTTATGGTTCAGTTTATGAATTTTTGACTTAATGATGGTGTGAAAGTCATAACCTTCAGTAGAAATCGTATTTTGATTTTTGAATTTTGATCTTGTGCCGTCTGATACTGTGTTGTGATTTGGGGCAGCAGCAGTGAGTGAACATAGCCAGCCAGCCATGTGGCCACCAGGATAAACTACCGACACTGTCCTCTACAGTGTACCATATTCAATAAACTACAGGAGATCTTCAACACTCGGGTATAACACGGGCTTCATGTCAGATGATTTTGCTCAAGTGTAGGCTAGTAAAAGTGTTCTGAGTATGTTCAATTTAGGCAAGTCTAAGTTGTGAGGTTAGGAATAGTCAATGCATTTTTAACTTATGGTAGTTTAACTTATGGTATGTTCAACTTACTATGTATAATGGGATATGTTATCAGGATATAACCCTATCATAAGCTGAGCAGCTTCTATTCAGATATGATGATGCTATATTATACTATAATTATATGGTATTATAATTGTATGGTATTAATATACTGTTAAGCCAAACTAAAGGTATTCATGGGCGGTAGCAGCCTCTGTTTTTGGTGGACAACCTCTGGACTTGACAATCTATTCTGAGTTGGAAGGAAGAGTCCTGGGTGTGGGGAGCTGTTAGATAACAAGGCATTTGGCTGTTTCATTGTCCTATGAGGTGCTGGGTTGCCATAGAAGCCAGTGGTCAACAGCTTGCAACCCATTCAGACTGGATATATGAGCATAGAGCCCTGAACTCAGGGCTTCAGCTTTGTCCCTGGGGTTAATTGCAACAGTAGGAATTCTGTTGATGTCCTCAAAATGGAATGGTCATTCTCTCTCACTTCTACTCCCTGAGGGAGCATGGGCCCCACCTTGAAAACTAATTATTTATGTAACATCTGCAAAATCCCTTATCTATGCCATTATTCCTAGTAGGTATACGTGCTTCATAAGAACGTGAATGGGTATCCTTGAAAGAAATATTTTCATCTTGACAGCAATCAGTGTCTTCTAGCAGATTTCGAAATGAGCTCTTCTGGCCCTCGAGTGTTGTGAAAGGAAGGGTGAGGACACATCCTCTTTTCACCCACCAGCCTCCCTAGCTGTTTGCTTTTGCTGGGTATCACACTGAAATTCTGAATAGCATTTCCTTGGGGAAAGGGGTTCTGTGGCAATAAGAAAAGCTTTCTGGAGAAATTAAAAATTAAATTCTAACAGTCAAGCATTAAGTATCGACTATTTTTATTTTTGTTTCCTGCAATAAATTTGGTTTTTTTTAAAAATCCCTACTCATAAGTAAATCCTAGAAAAATACAAAGTTGAGAAGAGTTAAGTAATCATATATTTCCCCCACACATGTAGCTGTATGATCCAAACTTCTCAGCGGGAATTCTGAGATGGAAAGCCACCCTCTAAACTCCTAACACGATGCACATACTGTTTTCCTGGCAGGATGATTTCGTGCCCATCTGCTCGAGAGCGCTATGCCAACGGCGTGCGGGCCTTGCCGGAGCGCCCGTGTCACTGGGAGTCAGCGCTCAGCCCCCTTCCTCCGTGCCAGGCAGTCCCTGAGTCAGAGCACATGCTGATTATAAGAGATCACATTTGTTGATATTGTAGATAAAGAAACTGCAAACAACCAGCTCATGTGCCCCATTTCCCAGTTCATCTCCCTTCTGGGAACTGGCAAACTCGTTATTGTATAGACCCCGCTGATTGGGAATGCTGGGGACTTCCCTGTTTGCGTATTTCCTTTTCCAAAAAAGAATAGCTGGTTTCTTTTTCTTACTCATTTGCAATGTAGGGAACCGATTTGCTCCAGCCCCACATTAAGTCTCTTTACTTTGCAAATAAACCTCAGTGTTTGATCAGGTCAGGTTGAATAGGGGCTCAGGTGTCAAAAAACTAAAGAGAAGCAAGTGTTTGCCTGAATGATTCTTAGGTCTTGGTTTTCATTCTCTCTTTATTCTTTTAAGGTTCTTATATGGAAATCTGAGAGCCAGTGGCATCAGTCAAGTGCACATGTGCATTCTTCAGAAGGAGGTGGCTGGAGGAGGCTGTGGCCACAGAGACCCACAGGTGGAAGGGTTGTAGACACCATAAAGTTGGCACAGACCACATGTATCTGTCCATGTGGTCATGTCAAATATGTGTGTAGAAGCTACATTCCCTGCAGCTGCCCACAGTGTGTTATATGCCATAGTGTCAGCATTCTCAACTTTTCTTAAATCAAGAGCCCTTTTACATATCTGCCTTCCACCCTACTATGTGCACTAAGTACACTGTGTGGCTTAATTGATGATAAATATGTATAAAAGGGTATTCCCTAGCCTTTTGAAATGTGGGAATTAATCACGGAGCTTCCACTGCTTCCTTTGTGACTTCTTAGGAGTTATGAGGATCCCAATTTGTTGGCAGCTATTGGGAATGATGCTGGCTGGGCAAGAAACTTGGGGATCAGGACACTGGTGGAGCTACAACTGGGAGTCTGTTCTCAGAGCTTTTATTTCCGCACTTGGAAAGTGAAGTGCAGAAGCAGTGGCAGCCCAAGGCTGCTTTGGACTCACGGTTTTGTCTGTCCTGGATCTGAGGTCTGGGGAGCATGTGGACAGATATCCAGCTTGTGGCCTTCTGGAGCTCCCAGGATGTCTCTGATATAAAGTGTGTAGTTATTCCCCCACCTCCTCATCCCATGTGTACAGACCAGAAGAGGCCTGGAAAATCTTCAAGAAGATCCCAGGAAATTCGGAACCAGAAATAAGAGCTGCTTGGAAAAACAAATTCATTCCATCTTGAATTGAGTTGCTCAGAAGGCTCTGCCGTCATGGAGAAGTGGTCAGAAACATTCACAACCATGCTTAGTTGAGCCTTTAATGATTAAATAGCTTTTAAAATGGGTACATCAAAGACAAACAAATCAGGGTGTGAGGCTGTGTTGTGGGTCTGCCCTACCTATTATCACTACTTAAGTATTTCTTCAAGCATGAGCTTGAGTCCAAGAGTCTACTCAATGATTATTAAACTAAAAACATGTCACATTCCAGAGATATTTTGGAAACAATAGATTTGGATATTCACTGGTGGCTTCCATCGTTTCAACAAACTTGTATTTAGGGAGCAGATGGTGTCTGCAAGCCTAAACTACAAAACTGGTATTTAGTGGTGAGGCTGATAATTCTCCCTCTTGTTTATGAGATTGCACCGAGGGGAAAGATTTCACCTGAGCATGTCTCATGCAAGAAGCCAGAGAAATGTACAAACTTGGAAAATTTTGTGACATGTATACAATATGACTAATGTAATGTATCTTTTCTTTTGTCTGGGTTAGAAATAAACAACTATTGGACAGGCATGTATGCTGAGAAGGATTGATTGCAGATGGTGAATTTGTATGTACTGTGAGAATAATGTGGGTTACATAGATCGTGGTATAATATAACCCATTTTAAACCTGAGGCAGGGGAGAAGCCCACCTTGTAAAAGAAATAATAAGGTCTTAGCTAGTTGTATCACTTCTACTAACATCAACAGAATGAATCTAATAGCTCTTTTTTTTTAAACTCCAAACTCTGTGATTCTGCATAGACCAAATTAAGATAATGTTAACTTGGATATGAATGAGTGGTGTAGTCCTTGTTAGGAGAGATTCAGTTTTGGCCTTAAGATACAACATTTCATGTTCAATTCATGTCTAGAAGAAGAAGTTCTAATTCTAACTTCTGGAAATGAAATAATGAGTTATAGTTTTACTGCTATTATAGGTGTATCTCATATTTGAAGAATGAAGAATAACTTACACAAATCCCATCACATTCCTCATCCTGTCCTGGAAGGATGTGAGCAGGGTGGGCTATAGTCTGGTGACCCTTAGCCTTTGATGGCGGGAGTTCAAGAGGAAGGGGAGCCTGGGGCTTTGCTTCTGGCCACACTTCCT
>NW_003852424.1:5547361-5568112 GCF_000181295.1 Otolemur garnettii
AGTTCTTCTGTGAGGATTAAATGAGATGGTATGTCTAAAACGTCTGCTATATTAGTGCTTGAGAGTATAAAAATCATTTGCTCTTATTTTGATGATCAACTATTTATTTTACTTACTTATACTGAAACTAAATGAAAAGTTATTTGAGTGCTACATGAAAAGTTCCTGAACCCATTCAAAGTATCACTGATGATAGAATTATTTGTCTTTCTTAAATTAAAACCATTTTCAAAACACCAATGAGAAGATAGACAATCTGTAAAGGCTTGAAACCCTACATTTTTATTTTTGACATATCCTGGGCCTATTTATTTTTCTGTTTTTATACGTATGATTGGAATTGGAAAAAGGATTAGACAGCCTAAAAATAATACAGGCTTTATAAGTCCGCTTTGCTGGAGAATTACTTTCTGAGGCAACTGGCCTTTCCAAAATAAATTTGCAAACTGCTTCCTTCTTAAAAAAAAAAAAAAGAATTATAACTTGGCAAAGCAAAAGAATTTGGGCCGTATCAGCTATGTCATTCTTAATTTTGAAATATTTAGTCTTGCTTCAAGATAAATAGGAGCAATTGAATTTAAGCAACCAAGAAAAATAAACATACAACTTATTGAAAATGTACAAATAGCTAGATGGATTCTAAAAAATGTTATCAGAAATGTCTTTACCACTGACAAGGTCTAATTAAACAGTGGACACAGAGATTCTGTTTCTTTCTGGTTTTATGGTCGCAGTGCCAGGGGACTGTCCAGTCTCAAAGTTGATGAGGCTTAGCATTGCAGGCACTCAGGAGCCATGGACGGAGGGACCCCAGCTGTCTGCTAACCAAAACCTGGCAAAGTGATCAAGAGCACATGCTTTGGGATAACCCAGAAGGCTTAGGGAGAAGGTGAGATTGGAACTAAGCTTGAAAGGATGATTGGATGAGGTTAGACTATTCCTTACCCAGGTGCAATGCTTTTCCTCCTTCTTCCTTCCCCTCACCTTCCTCATGGCACCAGTTTCCACCTGCTCCGAGGTACAAAGTTATGAAACCATGAGAAGGCAGGGAAGTCTGGTGATCACAGGAAAACCTGTTTACGCTGATGAAGTGCATTGCTTAGAGTGAGTAGTGCACTGCCAGTATCGAGGGGGAGAAATGCAACCAATAATGATTTCGTGAGATGACCTTGTCTTCCGCAGGTTACCTGACGTGCCGGTGAGCGAGTAGGTCTATAGCTCTGGAATGAGACAAATTCAAACCTCTCCGTGGTCACAGGCTACCTGTGGCTCCAGGACCACTTGAGTCTGTATGAGTCCTCCTTTTTGGCAGCATCATTTATGTTTGTTAAACAAGCATATGACGATTTGATGGTTATGAGGCTAGAGGATATAATTATAGTTATTATTGCTTTTTAGTCTGCAAAGTGCCAAGTCCATTACCCTGATAGGTAGTTCTGTTTATGTGCTAGTATTTACTTTGAATCTAGTTTCCCAGTAAACTCATCATAGGTGCACAGTCTTATGATACCCTATTAAATCTGGAACATTTTTTCCAAGCCAGGAATAACTGTTTCAAAAAATAAAAATCCCAGTAATCTCTAATGCCAGAGTTTAATTGGGTAATCACTTTAAGAAATATCTGAAGTTGCCTTGTTTATAGGAAATGGTTTTAAGAGGTTGCTTTTGAGGACATATTTCTTTTAAATTTGATGCAACTTTCCAGTATTTGGGTTTTTTCATATTGAGATTTATTCCTCATAAAAGCATTAGTCAATGTAGAAGAAAGCCATCGTGTAATAATTTAAATGACTGTTGTGTAAGGATGTTTGTGATAACAAAGCATTTTTTAAAGATCTCAGTTTCTAATAATTTCCTGTTCTCTTAAAACTCATGGTGTTTTTGAAATATAATACGAAAACTAGAATTTTGGTTCTTGTCACATGTCAGGACATCTCAAGTATGAATCATCTCACGCAAAACAAAAGTTTCAGAGCTTAGTCTGGGGTAAGCCACAGTAGTAAAGTTATTGAAAAATTAAAATCTTACTTACGTGGCTATTTTGATTTACATTTTCTCCACTGATCACATACATGTAACTGATCAGATGTTTCTGATACCATACAGATGTAATTAGTCAACTTTAGAGAAGACCCACTTCCCTTAGATCTACACATACTGTGATGTAGAAATCAGAACTTAATTGGAAGCAAGAAGAGCAAGACGATACTTTATTGTCTTTTATTGTCTTCTCTTTCTTCTAATGTCTGAGGTGGTTGTGGTAGCCATTATTTTTATTAACAAATGTGAAATTCTTTCTTTTTTTAATTTCAAAATATTGAGTGGGTTCAAGGGTTATTATTACATGGTATAATGGTAAAATGCTGAAGTTAGAGTAACTGTACCCCCTGTGTGAGCTTCATCCCGTACTCCCCTACCTTCTACCCCCTTCTTACTTTCCAATGTCCTCTCCACCACTATATGACCATGAATACCATCATTTAGTTCCCACTTTTTAGTGAAACATGAAATATTTCTTTTTCTATACCTGAGATATTTCACTTGGGGTAATGTTCCATCCAAATTGCTGCAACAGACATAATTGCATTCCTTTTCATGGCTGAGTACTACTCCATGGGGTGTGTGTGCATATGACACATGCCACATTTTATTTAGCCATTCATCAGTGGATGGACACTTAAGTTGATTCCTTATCTTTGCGATTGTGAACTGTGTTGTGAAAAACATGAGATGCTTCTGGTAACTGGTCCAGCTCTCTGACCTCAAAGCTGAGCACTTGGTACAGGTTGGGCCAATTACCTCATTCCTGAGTCAGAGTAGTTGGTGCAGAGATGGACGTGTGACCCAAGTTTGGCCCATCAGAATTCTTCCCTGGGGGTTGTTTTACTGCAACTAGCAGGGAATACAATTCTGCCTTCCTCGGTTGATAAGGATGTGGTCTCAGTACTCAGGGCATGTAGCAAAGGATTAACTTTATTCAAAGAAAGGTTTGGCTCCTTGTCCCCAGCTCCAGTGTGGTAACTTGTAAGCCCTAGAACGTCTGCATGCTAGGAGTGCCTGTTTACTTAGAGGTGGCTGAAGTCAGCCAGTCTATACTAACAATGTAATTTTTGGTCGGTGGCCTCCAGTTTAGGGGGTTTTCAAGTTCTAGAGGTGCTGGAGACTAAGGATAGGCACACGGGTATCAGCATGTTTACCCTGTCCTAATAAAAGCTCTGGACAAGTTCGCGTGAGCTGCCCCTATCGGCAATATTCCGAGAGGGAGCCAGAAGCTCCAGGCCTGCTAAGTCCTGGACCCAGCACTGTGTGCCTCTTTGCCAATTTTAATCTGTCTCCTTTCACTCTACTAAACCATGACCGTGAGTGTACTGGCTTTTCTGAGGTCTGTGATTGCTAAGGAATCTTTAAACCTGAGGGAGTTCCCTGCCTCCTGGTTCCCTCTCTCCACAGCATTGTTTTCTCCAGAGATCCTTGTTGCTCATTTCTGGGCTTTATTTTGTTTTCTGTTCTCATGTCACTTGCTTGGAATGACCTTGTATGATAACAGTACAGAACCTTGCACCTTCCTTATTCTTATCATCCTCTGACCTTCTGTGTTTGCTCTTGGTTTTCTCTTTGCCCTGCAAGATGATAAGCTGGGTGAGGGCAGCACTTAGTTTACAACTGCAGCCCCAGCCCCTAGGAGAGCATCTAGCACCCAGGTGACGCTGGTTATGTGTTTGCTAAAGCAACGCATAGTTGCCTACACACATGGGAAATAGTAATAAACTCCCTTCACCTGATCCTGGCACTTCATGCACTCAGGTTCTCTTGTCAAAATGGCCCCAGAAGTTCCTCTTTTCTCCTGCAAACTTTCTCCCAGTACTGATGAGCAAGAGTAAGGAGGGACCCAAGGCAGCGGTGAAAACCTCCAGCCTCCCTGCCTCCTTGCAGCTTGCTAGCCTGGGCCCTTCCTCAAGGCTCCTGTGCAAGATATCTATGAGCGTGGAAGCACTAGAGGTCTTCGCTGAGGGGCCTGGCAGATGACACATAGCACAAGCAAAAGAAAAAAGCCTGTTCTAAGATCCCAGTGAACTTGTCCACTTCTCCTTGAACTTTCTGCAATATTATCTATGCTGGAAAAGATCAGTCTAACATAATGCTTACATCCTGAGGGTTGAAAACGGGGGGTCAGTAAGTCTTTCAGGTCTTTCAGACCACAGGGTAATGTTCGTCTACTGCCCTTCTAGGAAGGGTTGTCATTTAGTGAGTGCCCGATGCTGGTGCAAACCACATCCCGGAAACACAAAAGCCTAGGGTACCTGTCTGGTAAACTGGGATTCCCCTTGTCTTCTCTGGGGTAGCCTAGAAAGTTGATCTGCTCATTTCCTTAAGTTAAATATCTAATTTTTTCTTGACTTTGCTGGGTTAGTGGAGAGAACATGGGCTTTGGGATCAAGTGAACCTGGGTTTGAACCATGGATACACTACTTCCTAGCCACGCCACTTGGAGTGAATTGTTTAATTTCTCTTCATCTTCTCTTTTTGTTTTTATTGAAGTAACAGAGGTTATGTAGAATATGTCTTTTTCCTCTGGGTTTGGGGGCTAATACAAAAAAATAGCAAACGGCTAAAGCACCAGGCTGGTCTAACAAAAATACTTTGGGGCCCAGCTTCAATTCTACCCCTCTCTATGGCAATATTAATAATTCTCTTTAGTACAAATCACACATGACTAGATGTAATGGAATTTTTTTTTCCACTTGCATGGATCTGGGAGTACTCTGCCTTCTCGCATTTGGCTTAGGGGACAAAGAAAAGCAACCCGCGATGCTAGTAACTGACACTGCTCATGTCATCACGAGATGTCCTTGTAACCAGATAACTTCCTTCCCGCCACATGTGCAAGCTAAATTTACTGAATAAAAGAAGTAAGAATGAGCCCAATGGGTGGAGAGTCTGCCTCTGGATATTGAATATCACAACCTGGGAATATCTTAAATGAAATTAAGAGCTTTAAGAATTCATTTGGAGGGACTGTAGCAGAGCCAGCATTTGGAATCGTATTATTATGCCCCTACTAAACACCAACCAGTCTAGAGACTCCTAATCCAAAATATTCACCTAATAGTTAAATAAAAGAAGCCAGAAATAGATGACTTTATTTTTGACATATGACATAGGATATACACAGTAACTAAAGGTTAATTTGAAATATGGAACAAGTCTTAGCCCTCTCCCAGTCTTGGCCTCTCTATAAAGAATGATCACATTCTTAAGCTGGTTCTGTTCTTTTTTCACCAGAATTTCCTCTGCTTGTTATTCTGCCAGCCAGTGTAGCAGGACAAGGAAAAGCCACAGGGGCTACAGGTAGCTAGACCTAATAAGTGCTTGACACCACCTATCTTCTCTGCTGTTACAGCTTAGAAAATTAAGGCCTAGGGAAGTTAACACTGGCTATGTAAAGATCTTAGGTATTAATGCAGATAGTGTCTATAAAAGGTCTGGGACGTATAAGGCGCCACATAACGCCTTATACACAGGCAGCTGTGTTATTATTGCTCTCAACTACTGTTCTTCTCTCAGAAAACAATTGAGAGAGGCATCAGCCTGTGCTTCTCCATTTATGTTAAAGAAGCTAAGCAATGTAGCTGGCCTAACTCTGATACACTATGCCAAGGACTGGATCCGCAGAAACCAGAGATTTTCGTAATTTATTACTTTCATAAGTACATAGATCAAGCTTTAGTTGGTTAACTTTAACTACCTGATTAAAGTAGCTAATCAGTGCTGATCCCAAGTTACTGCCTTCCCTTGTATGTCTGATATGTGACTTTCAACTTGGCCTTTTCCATTTTCTTACTTTTATATACAGAACATTCTCCTCCTCCTTCAACAGATTCAGGCTCTTTATCTAAAGATGCTGAAATCGAGCCTCCCAAGTTGGTTTTGCATGGTTTAATCATCCGTCCTGCAGTTTTTTGGTTTGTTTTTTTTTTTGCCAGGGCTGGGTTTGAACCCACTACCTCCTGCATTTGGGGCCAGCGCCCTACTCCTCTGAGCCACAGGCACCGCCAATCATCAGTCCTGTGCAGTGATTCTCAACTGGGAGTGGTGTTGCTCCAAGGGGTCATTTTTGGTTATCACAGCTGGGTGGGGGCATTGCTAATGGCATTTCATGAGTAGAGGCCAAGGATCCTGCCAAATACTCAGCAATGCCCAGGACTGTCCCCAGAGCAAAGAGTCATCTAGTTGAAAGTATTGATAGGGCCCAAGTGGAGAAATGCTGAGTTAGGGTGACGCAGACTTTTTAAATCAACTCTGGACATTTTGGGGAGTGAAAGAAAGCCCTTTTAACAATTAAGCTGAGACAGGAGGCATTAACTGGGACTGTTACTGGCAAATGGGGATTTACTTACTTACAGCTTTTCTCACCAATTAGACTCTTAGTTCACCAAAGACAGGTGGTGTGGCTTCCATTCCACTCCCTTCTCCTTCTAGTACCCACTTGATAAACCTGCTTGATTGACTGTACTTATTTATAATCTCTGTTCACAATTGGGCCCTTGACAAAACCTACTATAAACTTTTCAACCATCCATTAGATCACACATCAAAAATGTGGGTGAAATGATGGAGAAGAATTCCACAAGTACCATCGCTCATAATGTAGAGAATATTCTACCTCCTATGATATGTAATTTGATGAGATATACTAAGTAAGGTACAATCCCCTTAATTGGTACTCATTTAAATTACTCATGTTTACTGTAAATGTTCTTACTTCACAAAATGTGTTTCTATTGAATTAGATAAATTTTTATTGTTGAAAGAGTGGCTTATGCGTACAAAATGAACAAAAATATTATTTAAAAAGTCACCCAATTTCTCTCCAGGACATAGTAGATGTATAACATCTGTCTGTTTCTTTTGCCCTCTTATTACATGGAACACTTTAAAAATAATTTTAAGCCATTTAACTTGGTTTTATAAATTTTTGAAGTATTGATTCTAGGGGATATTTAAAGTTACTGAGATAGTTAACCTTGGTTCATGTATTAATGTACCAGTGTCCCTGTAACAAACTAGTACCACAGACGGGGTGGCTTAAGTAATAGAACTTTATTGTTTCACAATTCTAGAAGTCAAAAGTCCAGAGTGAAGATTGCCAGCAGAGTTGGCTCCTTGTAATGACCATGAGGCAGAGATCTGTGCTAGGTCTCTCTCCTTGACTTGAAGATGGAGGTTCTCGTATATTTTCACAACTGTATTTCTGTGCTTACATTTCCCCTTTGTATAAGGACATCATTCATATTAGATTAGGGCCCGTACTAACAAATTCATTTTACTTTGACTACCTCTTTCAAGACCCTATCTCCAAATAAGTCCTATTTTTATGTACTCGGGAGGCTAGGACATTATCATTCATGTTTTGAACATAGTTCAACCCGTAAGCATTGTTAATTAAGTAACTGCCATAAGGAGATTATAAGCCAAATTTAAATTTTGTAGAAAGAATAATTTTATAACTTGCTATAGAAAACAACATTAAGAGAAAGTTGTGGAGTCACTACAGTTTGGAAATATGAATGACCTTGTGTTGTTGTAGGTCACCAGGAAGCTCTTCATAATAGTTTATCTTTAACAATGTTGTGAAGAACTTTCCAAAGGAAAAATGCAGGGATCAAAAATGTAAACAGCTTTCTTGGAAGCAACTCAGAATACCTGGCCCAGCTTTTAATTTTTTTCCCCTTCTCGAAATCTCTTGATATGGCTAAGGGGGGATAAGTGACAAAACTAAGGATGAAAAAAAGCAGCAGCATTGTTTTACACCTCCTTCACCTTCCAAAAGCGGGAATGAATTAGTCCCCTGTGTCGGCTTTACTGGAGGCATGTCTGCTTGACTGGTTAGAGCATGAAGAAGATTATGGGATTCCAGGTTTGTTGATCTTTAAATGGATTGTATTTATAAAATAATCAGGGCGGAGGTGGGTCTTGAGGGAAGCCTGAGGATCTACTAGGCTGGGCCTTGCGCCAAATGAGGGCTTTGGATTCTTCTCAGTGTGGAGGAGACTAGAAAGCTGCTGTCTGCCTGCTACATCAGAAGGGAAGGAGGAAATTTAGAGGGAGAGAGAGAGAGAATTTCATATCTATCTATATGTGTAAAAAGAATGGTGATCCAGAGCTGGGTTCCAGCCCCCACACTGCCACTAAACTTGCTAAACGACTGTAGGCAAGTCCTTAACTCTCTGGGAACTGCTTTCTCAACTCTGTGTTCAGAGTTTGACTTGCAAGGTCCCCTACAACCTTAAACTCTTATGAAGGAGATTGTTTGAAGTATTAAAAGTAATTTTCATGGAGTTAATGCTAAGGGTAATCAGCCCACAAAGAACTGTAATTCTGGAATCTTGCTCCTGATGTATTCATTACCTCTGTTAAGACTTGGGGGTGGGGGGTGGACAGGGAAGTGTCAGTGTTTGTAAAGCTAAAGGAGCCCACAGCTGACCTTCTCACCTTGCAGACCAGCTGCCTTCCCACCCCCATCTCCCCACTCCTGGAATTATCATCAACTCTGCCACAGCTGCCTGGAACAGTCAGGGTTTTTCTACTGTGAACTCAGAAGTTGGGGAACAAAAGTCTCTGTACCCAGGATTTGCCTCTTCGGAACAGTTTGGTTCATTCTTAAAGGAAGGGAAGTTACAAAGAGTGGGGTCTGGAGTGGAGGCCTGGGCAGTTTAAACAGAGGCCTCTTTATCTGCTTCACCCCCTACGGCAGGGCAGTCTCCGCAAGTTATCAAGAGTGTCATTAACCCGGACAGCTGCTGGTAAACAAGGAGGGTAGACACCAGCGCCACGGTCAACAGGAATTTCACTCTAATCTGCCCGCACTTACAGAAACTCCTCTCTCATTTATAATCTCCGTCCCTCCCTCTCTTTCTCTCCACTGTGCATCTTTTATTTATTTCCCTCAACTTTCAGATAGAAGGCTGGCATTGACTCGGGAAAACCCGCTGGGACAGAAAATTAATAAGGTGCTAGGGACATTCACCTTAGGTCAAATCGAGGGGACGCGGAGAGAAAGGGAACTGGCTCTTGAGTTCCCTGCTTAGCTGGAAACCCAGCCTACATATTTATAAAGGTGAAACTGGAGGGCTGCCAAGCGCCTGCATTTAAGTGATTAACAAATGTTTCTCTTTAAGTGGACACCTCTTGTTCTAAATATATTTGACAAGAATGCAAAGAGTCATCTGGAGGGCAGAAAGGGCAGGCGCGGGCCCTCTCTCGCGAGGCCAGCAGGCTGGCAGCCGCTCGCCGCTCGGTGCCAGCCCAGTTCACTGTCCCCGGTGGGCAGGCTGCCAGCGCCAGCGGCTCCCCGCTGTTTAACGACAATGGATTTACTGCTTCTCTGCATATTGGTGTTATTTTGTATAAACAAGGTTAACACTCCTTTTAAATTAAATGCACCACCTGGTGACTGAGTGGGTGACCTTGCCAGCTTGCCTTACCTGGCTCGGGGAAGCCCACGGTCTATTTCGACCAACCTGTGGCTCCCCTTGTGGCTTCTCCTTTGCTTCTCATTTGGTGGAGCTCCTGGAGGGAGTTGGCTGGTTTGGCGCCCACCTACCCCGCCTTGGGGGACAAACACTGAAGGGGGTACCAGAGGACCTTGGCGGGGGTTGGGGGGGCGAACCCCGTGTCCGGCCACCTTTCCCGGGGTGCATCAAGGCTTGCTCAGGGCCAGCGCGGCTGCTGCCCGCACAGGAGCCCCCGGACGGCCCTGCTCCGCAGCAGCCGTGTCACAGGTGAGGACAGCCAACCTCCTGGGCCGGCCCAGGCAGCCCCAAATAAGATCTCCAGAGGAGGCAACACCATAAAAAGGGTTCACTCTAGCGTGGTATTGCTCTAATATAGAGCTCAGCCCTTTCCCCCATCCTCTAGGAATTTGAACACCTGGAAAAATTCTCCTGGCTTTACATTTGAGGAAATTTAATGGTGTAAACAAACTCGGTGGGGAGCCCCGTTTGATGTGAGAAGGCAGTGATCTGCCCAGAGCTGAAGGAAGGGGTTAGCGCAAACACTAACAGTGGCTGGGAGTTGTTTAGGAAAATTTAGGTAGACAGTCAGCGTCTTGGAAGCATCTAGAAACTTCAAGCAAAACAGACTTCAGTCACTTGTTTAAGAAAGGCATCGCCTCACCCCCTTCCTTGCTCTTTGCCCATTTTCCAACAGAATTAATTCAGGAGTCTTTGCCATGCTACCAGAGCTGGAGAATTCTAGACCGGTTTGTCAGCCCTATTGCTATGCAAATAAGGAAATCAGACCTGGACAGGTCTAGGGACTTCTCCAAGGTCACTTGCTGCAGGCCCAGAGGTCCAGTGTTGTTGAGGCTGTTACTCTTTTCCTGGTCTGTCTACCCAGAAAGCACCCTGAGTGGGTAGGGCAGTTGTTTTCATGCATAGCAGCATAGAAATAATGAAGTAAATATCTTCCGCTTAAGGTTTCTCTTAGCAGCTCAAAACGGAGTAATGGAACTGTGTGTAAAGAAAGTAATTCCAGTAAAGGATACAATTTTAATTGCTAGCATCCTAACAATATCATTAAAAATAAGTTTGAATATGTATTTATTAATATCTTTCAATATTTGATGTAAAATATGTCTTTCCTTCCAAAATCTTCCTAAAGACCAGGGGTGTGTGTGTGTGTGTGTGTGTGTTGGGAAGGGGGGGGGCAGGAGAAGAAACCCCAAACAACCTACCCTAACATTAATAAAATGCAAAATTCATTGTTCAAGCCCAGCAAGTGTCATAGCCTATTTGTAAAGACAGCGAAGATTTAATATGCACATCCAGGGTGCTAGTTTTTTGAGGACCTGAAGATAAACCAGACATAATCATATTGGGAAATGAATGTGTATGTAAGAGCCACCGTGCAGGCAGAAGCTACGTGACGCAGGGGTCTAAGCTGCCTTCACAGCGCAGGGAAGTAGCGCTTCACCCTAGAAAATGCCATTTGGGTTATTGTGAGGCCAGTCAGCATAGAAGGACACTTGGTTTAGTTTATGAAATGTTCACCAGGGAACCTGTGGCCTCAAGGGCACCTGTATGGCTCTTCACCGAGTCCAAACTTCATGGCACAAATCCCTTTTTTTAATTTGGATTCAGTCAAAAGGTCACACTTAAGGATCCAGAAGGCTGCATGTATCCCCAAGGCCACAGCTTCCCTATCCCCTGTATGCTTGACATAAGTCTTATAACAACCTCGCAAAATCAGAATGTTATCAGTTCCACTACACTTACGGAGAAAAGGAGGCATAGAGCAATGAAGTAACGGGATCAACGTTCCACAGGGAAGGAATTCAGATCCAAGCAAGCTGCTGCCCTACTGTGATTCTGCGGCCGTGGGGTTGATTTTACTCTATATAGGCATTCCTTTCTTCCCTTAAAACACTCAGCCTTCTAGGCACTAACCATCCCACTGGAACATAAACTTTTAAATTTTAAAAATGATCCAGTGCAGACAGTGCCATGGGCTTTGCATACAATGACCTTATTGTCTTCTTTCCCCCTCAAACTTGGAGATACAGATTTTATTTCCTTATTTTCTAAATAACAAAACTGGGTTATTCCTCAGCAGAAGCTCCATCAACGTGTTTCTTCGTCTTATTAAGTACATTCATTGAAACTGAATTTTCAGCGGCATCAGCTTTTCTAGCACAGTAGATAGTTCAGATATTCATTTCTACTGTCAGACCCATCCCCAGAGTTTTTGGTTTGGAAGGAGAAGGCCCAGAGGCTGTGGTGGAGAGTCCACAGCAGGCCAGACGGTCCCTCCTGAAACTGGGCATCTTTACACAGAAGGGGGTTTTGCAGAAATTGCAACAGGGAATAATTACAGAGATATGAAGTTGTTGGGGATACAAGACGTAATTTCTGACTAATCTAATGCTACAGTTGTCCTTCCTTAGAGCAAATAGATTTGTTATCTTCTAGAAGGTGCTCTTAGAATATAAGGCAAATTATTTCATAATGAAAAAGAATTTCCCTCATCCAACCCTGTGTACCCTCAACCTCCACCGTGTGCCATTACAGTAAGCGTGGCCCTCACACCTCCCTGGAAAACAAACCTTGGTGTCAGAAAAACAAACCACTCTGTGAACCTGAGGCCAAATTAGACAAGGTGAAGTTTTGTTTGATCAGTGTCAGGATTTGTTTCTTTGTAAGTCATGCCTACTGATTTTTCTAATTATACAATAATAGTATTTTAATTATGTTATATAATTTATTACTATATGTTATAAATAAGGTAATGGAATACTGTCATTATATTATATATCACATATTCATAAAATAAAATTATATATCAAAGAAAATTGGAAAAACTATAAAGAAGTAAAAAGTCATTGAAAATTTTTATCACTGCAAATATTGTTGGCATTATTCCTTTCAGTCTTTTTTACTAACAAATATGAATTTCGTTAAGGAAATTACACATGTATAAATACACACGTGCGGGTTTGAGTGCTACATTTTGATTTCATAAATAATTATCTACTATCAAAGATTCTTCAAAAGTTTTGTTTTTAATGATTACAAAATTTATTATAAGTATTCATCATAGTTTCCATAATGCAAATTAGAAAATCTGCAATATTCCTGGATCTCTAAGTTATTTCCAAGTGTTGCTATTATAAGTAATCTTGCGTACATATACATTTTGGCTGCCCATATGATTTTTTTCGCCTTCGGTGGATGCCTTAGAAGTGGAGTTTTGGGATCAGAAAGCACTGATTTTTGTTTCATCAGCAGTGTAAAAGTGCACAGCATAGGTGGGTTTGCAGGGGAGGTCGTAAGATTGGAAAGTTTAAGTATTTAGAAATGCTGTTGCTAAGAAGATTAACATTTGTAGAAAAATTACATATGTGTCTATACACACGTATACTTTTCTTTTTTCTTTTTTTCAAAACCCCCAAATTATGCTGGATCATCTTCTATATTCCAATCTGAGACTTCCATTGTATTTTACATTGCTCTCTCAAGGGCTGAAGTTCTTCTTTTCGGGCGTTAACAGGAAAAAAAAGAGATTCCTAGTGAGGATGCTGTAACATATCGCCCATGGTTTGGAATTACCTTCAGGAAATTTAGAAATTCCAGTTTGTCAAGTCTCCAGTTCTCTTTTTAAAGAGCACAGGCAAGAGACAACAGAAGATTTGTACACAACACATTTACAAGAATTTATAAATTATGATTTGATAAGGGTATATGGTACAAGGGTCCAGAATATAAAGATACATGGCACCCTTACAGCCACAAAGAGAAATTCCAAGGCTCCTGCATTCCCCCTGAATGAATTCACACCACTACTTTTAGTTGAGGTTACGATGAACATGTGTTCATTTTACTTTCTTCCAGGGTGGGAGTAAAAAAACCCACCACCATGAGGAGGTCAGAGTTCCTGGGTCACCCCCTACTATCTGCTTACCTATATCGGACTCATGCCCTTCTTCCAGCATGTCCACGGCCTACCCCACATATCTGCCTGGATCTCAGTCTGCTGGCTGCCCCCATGTGAACCTGGAACCCCTTTTGCATCAGCTGAGGTTAAGTTATCTCAGATTTCTACTTGGATCTGGTCAATATCACCACATATTACACTCCTTCAGTTCTGGTCCTAATCCTATGTTCCCCAGACAACAATAACATTTGAATGGAAAGCTTTTCTACTTAATGACAACATAGTTGAACAGATTTTGTTTTAACAAGATGAAATAGAGCCTGAATTTATCTGGAAATGTGTGGAATCAGTAGAGAAAAATAAATACAACTCTAGGGAAGTGGGAAACCACTGTGTGCAATTCAGCTTTTACACTCCCAGGGATTTGGGCATTATTGTAAAGAATGCTGTTTTAAGCACGCCAGCAACCGATTTGTGTGCAATTCTCATGGGGCATCCACTGAAAGAGTGGACTTGCCTCCTCCTTTTTTCCTCCCTACGTAGAGCTCTTCACAGCCCCTGAGATCCTGCTTTCCTGCTCCCGTGCAGCACTGGGAAGTGTTGACTATACTTCACACAGAATTGCCTCGTCCCCTCCTGTGGGGATCAGTTCCTGTGGGGTGCTGGTGGTACAGGTAGCATAAAATTACCACTTGCTAGAGAAGCAGCTGCAAGTAGGTAGAGTATGACTCATGAATCCCCTCTTCTGTTTGTCTTCTCTCTCTGTACCGCTCACTCATTATGAGTTGCAAACAACAGACTCGACTCTGGCTAGGTTAAGAAAATAGATTTAAAATCAGAAAATAGATTTGATAAAGGAAATTAATTAGCTTGCAGAATAATAATAATTGGGAGGACTGGCGAAGCAGAGCTGAGGCTGAATTTCCAGAAACATTTCCCAAATCATACCCCCAAACTGTGACATGGACAGACAGTTGCCACTGCTGCTTTCCTTAGCAGAGGACTCAGAGAATTTTTCTGCAATCACTGATGGATGCCACGTGTACATGGGGACCTCCATTGCAACCTACAGCTGCTGGCTCATGTAGCCACCCAGGCCAAAAAAATGGAAGCTCTAACGGAAGTCTGAAATCAGCTCTCATGCAGGTGATACCTTGGGAGAGGCAAGGAAGGCTGGGAATTTGAATTCTTATTTCTACATTGGGGCTGTGTGGCACAGTGAAATTCTCCAACTTTGCTTTCCAAAGTACACATTCATCAGCAGGAAGGTGTCTTCCCACTTCTGGATATGAACTCTGAACCTAGCAAAGTGGTCAAGAGCGTGGACTTCAGAAGTAGTCAGACACAGTTTCCTTTCCTCTCTGAGTGACTGTGGGCAAGTCACTTTCCCTCTTTCCATTTTCATCTGTGCCTTTCCTTTCTTATCTGTAAGATACGGAGGTATCAGAGGTATATGACTTAAATTTAAACAGACGTATGGGTACAATCCTTAGCATAATGCTTTCATGATGTAGCGAGCCGTCAGTATGTGTGGTTCTCATTCCAACTACTAGTAATAAAGCTGAAAGTTTAGGGTCATAAAAAGAAAAAAAAATAAGACTAAAAGTCATAATGTTAATAATAATAATCCTACTAATAACAAACCAGCCTCGACCCAAGCCACTCAAGTCCATCTTGACCTTTCTTATGAGATATTTCAGTTCGTACCAGGGAATTTATAGGAATAGCTGAACAATGGGAAAGTTGGAGGTTGATGCTTCCTTGACTGTTTCCAAAATAAACAGTTACAGGAAGCTCACTACCCTGTGCATTAAAGTGCTGGTGGGGGGATCAGGAGGGGCTCTGTTACTCTAAGCTCACTACAGGAGATGTGGGAGCAGATCAATATGTGGTTAAGTGTTTTAGCTGTACTTTTATTATGTTTGACAGTGATGACAACGTAGTATGCTCTGAATACAATGACTAATGCACACGTTTCTCCCTCATACACACTGCTTCTATTTTTTGAACCTCCTGAATGAAAGGCAGTCATACAAAAAGCACGCAGAGTGGGAGTTCTGATTGGCTAGCAGAGTGGGAGTTCTGATTGGCTAGGGCCAAAACTCGCCCCTGATGCCAGATTTCCAGAGTCACAGAGGGGAACCTGACTACCCCAAGGAGAAAGAACAAAAAATTCTGTCTGTTTAGTACTTGATAGCCAGATGAGCTGGGAAAGGCTTGCATCGCTACAGAGCTGCATTTCATTCTCACAGGCCTTGTGTCATTCTCGTAATGTGGGCGAATGCTAATGTGAGAACAAATATAAACAGGCACACCTCAGTATACCGTAGATTGACATAGCACACTGCTAACTTTTTTTTTTTAAAGCCTTTAACCAAACAACTTTCCAAAATCATACTAGATGCCACCTAGTTCTACCTCTTCACTGACACCCAGATGTTTCCACTTGGACGTGAGGCCCCGGCAGGCAGCATCCAGATGTTTTGAGGGGGCAGAGGAAGTTCTTTCATTTGTGGCAAATTTGAGAAGTGAAGATTCATTGACTCATGTAATATTAATCTTCCTACACAAGGAAATTGGAGCCAAGCTGTTTGCCCACTCTCCTAGTTATGTGTGGGGTCATTTAACTGGGGTAGGTCAGTGGGGAGCCCCTTTGGCTGGGATTTTGGACAGATGGCACTGAATTCTAAAATACCTACCACAGTTTCTGATTAGCCCTGTGCAATTCTTTCTATTCTCTTAAAGACCATTTAGTGGAGAAGGAGGAAACTTCAAGCCTTCTTGGAGGTGTTTCCTTGTGATTCTGGGCCAAGCCACCACCCACCATCTCACACTCGGATTCCTGCAATCCTCTCCTAAATATTTTTCTGGAATCCTGATGTTCTGCTACTAGAAACTCTCTACTTTTTCATCTTGCTGAGGCTTTGCTTCTCACTGAGAACAAGGACTCCATGAATAAATCTCCCAATAGCTATGTAATCTTTTTTTCCACTTATCTCTGACTCAGTTTCCTGTCTCTCTCTGGACCCACCACACCCTCCTTCCCTACTCACTCTTCTCCAGCTGCACCGCATTTGTAACTCAAATATGTTTTATACCCTCCTGCTTGGATGAGATGGGGACTTTGCATCAATTCTCTTTGTGCAAAACGTTCCTCCCCAGATATCCCCACAGTCCTCACACATTTTATTCAGGCGTCTATCCAAGGGTTAAAATATCCATGCCCCCGAACAGTTCTTGCTTTACTTTTTCTCTTGGTTATTTTTGTATCGCTGTTTGACGTACCAAATATTTAATTATTCCGTTGATCCTGTCTTTCCCTACTAGACTCTAAATTTCATGAGGACAGAGGTTGTGTCTTTTGTTGCTCACTGTCTATCCAGGGCCTGGAATCATAACCTAGCACAAGCTGAGCAGTTACCCAACAAAGGTTTAGATAAATGGACATGTATTTAGTGTGTTTTCATGTGATTTGTTTGAAAAGATTTGTTCATATCACATGGACATCAGTGATATGATCTACTCTTGTTATTTTTGCTCATGTGACCTATTTTCTTGAGGAATGGAGTGAACAAGCTATTTCTCAGAGTTTTCAGAGCCAACATTCAATAATCAAAAACTTTGTCTTTTGCTGCTTCTATGGAAGGATTAAGTATAGGTCCTCAGGTAGCCACCTCGTTAATAGAGATACTGCATTTCTGTTTCCTGACACGATACTTTAATCCACTTTAATTTGTGGAAGATCCCAGCTTACAAGGAGGCATGAGAACATTTGTCCCCACCCCAGTTCCCCTTATTTGTCTTTCTGGATTCAGAGGACATAAGGTACATGGGTTCTACCCTGGAAATTTCCAATCAAACTGCCGGTTTTTAGCCAGTACATACAATATGATCTCTTTTGGATGTTTAAATTAGAAATATGTGAAGAACTTAAATCCCTATACTTTGTACACCCTTCTTACTGGGATCATCTGCCCTTTGTACTTCATCATTATACTTTATGGTTTCTTGTAGGCTGATTCCTTATTCCTCTGCTTTACTTGAGTCACTGAGCCTTTAAAATAATTTCTCAACTAATATTTGTAAGCCACATGAATGATTATTTGGGTTCCAGTTTTGCACCATACTGGTCTACACTTGCTAACTTCCAGATCTAAAGCTAGAGAATGGGAAGGTAGTCTTTTAACACTATTCAGAATTTCTGAAAGTTGCTAGAATGTGTTTTAGAAGATTATTTTTGGTTGTTATGTTTTATGACGAGATAACAAAGATGATAGAGGGAATAAAGTTCCTAAAAGGAAACACTTATTTCCCATTTTGAAGATCCCTCTGCACACATATTTGTCTGTAGAGACAGAAAGAGTATCTGTTAAAAACTCCCTGTGGCGATCTACAGAAACTTGGAGAAAACATATCAGTTGTGGATAAACGAACTCATCATGCCGCAGGTGTTGACTGAAATCGCCTCTGACTATATTCAGTCCAAAGAAAGGCATTTTAGAACTACAGTCTGCTCTAGATCTTTGACACAGAAACACACTGACACAACACTTTCTAATGCTGGACACTTACACTTGACAATTGCCCTTCAAGGATGGGGAAAATCCCAGCAAGTCACTGTCCTTGGTTTGAATGATACCCAGAGAAAAGAAAAAGACAAGCAAAAACTGACATCCTTCCCACTTAACCAGTCCTTCTTCAAGTTAAGTAGAGAAAATAAAGATTTATAATTGGAAGTTCAAGGCCATCCATCGCTTTCCAGCTGTACATTGCCTCTATGGGTGTGAGCTCAGATTTCTGGAGTTCCAGCACTCCAGTGATACAATATTCATATCTTTTTATTTTTAGACCTTGATGGAATAAATGGATATGATATTAGAGTAGAACAGAAACTACACACTTTATCATTTACAATTTTTAAATCTATATTTTTTTCTGCTACTAATTACAACTAGAATTTGAAATATACTCTTCTGCCAAGTGTCTTGAATGATGCTTCCATTGCCTGGATTGTCCTTTTTAGAAAGCAGATGCATAAAATCTATGGATGGAGTTTCAAAGATCTCTTTTGTAGAAACACGGAGGTCTTGTAATTGGTTGAGTACAACTATCCAGTCTGAGAGGATGACCTTATACCCTCAACCCAAAAAGAGTACTCCAGAGAGAGAGGTGCCATAATCTGGGCTTAAGGCTTCTTACCAAAATGTGGAGAGCCTGTTTCCTGCACCACACACAAACGGCAGCAAGAAAGCCCAGCTTCAACATTAACTTAGCGCTTCCCATGTTGCTCTTGAGAAAAATCCACTCTTTAGAGAAAAAGAAAGGACCTTATCCCGGGCCTTTCCCACTGGGATGAGATCGCAGCACATGGATCTGGACAACGCGTTGCAGGAAACTAACAAGAAGGAGGGAGAAAGGAGTAAATGAGCTGAGGATGGAAAATGGCCAGCACATTCAAGCCTGTGTCTGGCGTGGCAGGACTGTCCCCCATTAATTCCTTTGCAAGGCAGAGAGAAATGTTGCATGCTGACTAAAGACAACAGTGGGCTGCTTCTCAATTAGCAGCTGGGGAAAAAGATGACAACACTACAAGAAGGGTCTTTTAAAGAAATGATGGGAATGCACCTTAAAAAAGCTAGATTTGGGTTAGGAGACATATCTCAAAACTAAACAAAAAGGTAGAGGTTAGCTTTGCAAAAATGGTGGAGGATGGCTATCCATACTGCAAAATAAGATCTCTTTTGACAATTTTTCAATTTTTCAAGGATACCCATGAAAGTCAACATTGGAAAATTTGACTAATGTTTTCTATATGTAAGTACTTAAAAATAACTCAAAACATTCCCACAGGTTGGTTGGGTGCTTGGTTTTTGAAGGGCTTGCTTTTTTGTTTTTCCATGCAAATTAAAATTCCTAGTGTGGATTCTAGAAATTCTAACTTTTGAAAACTCCCCTTAGCATTTTGCTCAGAGTGTGGCTGGCACATCCCTGTGGTAGGGGTTAGATGAGTGAACTTGACCTTCTCTGTCCTGAGCACACCGCACTGGATCTAGGAAAGCTGGAAGAAGAATGGCCCCAGGGATCCCATGTGTGCCAGATTCCACTTGTGATACCCTCCTTTTATCTGATTTACTTACTGAGCTTCTATAATAGTTTTCTGTTTCTTTCTTACAAATTGTGGTAAAATACATATAACATAAAATTTACCATTGCTGACATTAATAACATTTGCAATGTTGTGGTGTAACCATCACCACTGGGACATATTCTCCAACTCAAAAAGGAAACCCTGCCCCATTAAGCAGTTACTCCCCATTTTCCCTCTGCCCCCAGGGCCTGGCAATCATTAATCTGCTTTTTGTCTCTATGGATTTGCCAACTCTGGATTTTTAATATTTTATATAAATGATATTATATAGTATGTAGCCTTCTGTGTCTGACTTATTTCATTTACTGTAATGTTTTTGACTGAGATTTGTTCAGATCAGAACAAATTTCAGATATGAACAGATATTTGCTCACGTATCAGAACTTCTCTCTTTTTATGGCTGAGTAGTATTCCATTTCACAGTTATGCTACATTTTTTTAAAGCTTTCCTTAGTTGATGGAAATTGGGCTGTTTCCACTATTTTGTTATTAAAAATAGTGCTAGTGTGAGCATTTCTGTGCACATTTTTGTTTGTTCACTGATTTCCAGTTGTTTGGGGAATATACCCAAGAATGGAATTTCTGAATCACGTGGTAATTTTCTGTTGAACTCACTGAGGAACGAACACCAAACTGCCTTCCCTGGTGCCTGTGTCATTTATACTTCTGCTGGGAATGTACTAGGGCTCCAATTTATCCACATCCTTGCCAACACTTGTTATTATCCATTGTTTCGACAGCTTTCCTAGTATGTGTGAAGTGATAGCTCATTGTGGTCTTGATTTGCATTTCTTTGATTATGAAGATTATTAGAGAATAATAATATGATTAATAATGTCAAGCATCTCCTTACATGTTTATTGGCCATTTGTATTATCTGTATCAAAGTTTTCTTTTTGAGAAAGGGGTTTTCAGTTTCAAAGGCCCAGATTGTTTATTGCATTTTAAATATGGTGATTTTTTTTTTCTAGCCCAGCCTGATCTCTTCTAGAGACTGCCATTGGCCCTGAACCAGACGGCACAAACCCTGCCACATGCCAGTGTGTGTGCAGTGAGCTCCTTGGTGCTGCTTCCATGTGCTGCTTCCTTGCTGTGTCTCTTGATTTTCATAGCTGAAATATATGTGTTGGGCGGCACCTGTGGCTCAGTGGGTGGGGCACTGGCCGCATATG
>NW_003852424.1:5568319-5570239 GCF_000181295.1 Otolemur garnettii
AAAAAAAAAAAAGAAAAGAAATACATGTATTATCTTTTCTTCCCTCTGTCCAGAGGACATTATACCCCTTAACATCACAGACTTCATCTGAAGCTTTGCTCCTTCTGTTCTTCCTGGCACAGAAGCTAACAACATGTGCCGCAGAGCTGGACGATCAGGTTGGAATCTCCTAGCTCCACTTTGCGGCTGTGGGCCTTTGGGGGATTTGCTTCCTGGTATCTCAGCTCTAGGGGGGCTATGTCCATAGCACTTGCCTTATAGATTTGTTGTACTGTGGTATTAAATAATGCATATAAATTACTTAGCCTAGTGCTTTAAAAACATCTCGCCTCTCTCTTTGCACACTGGTCTCCTTGGACTGACAGCCTGGTGATCCTGAGTCCTCTGAAGATTCCTGGAGAACCTGTCTCTCTAGCATCCTTGAGATACTGTTGTTAGGATCAAGTTTAAAGGCCCTGGGACTCAAAACACAATTTCTGAAAAACCATGTGAATTAGCAAATTAATTTATAATTTGTTGCACTTCAATTCAATTCTGGGAATATAATAGCATATTTATTTCTAAACAGGAAATTTAATAATATCATTTACTTTTTATCGGTTGCCTAACATGTGTCAGCCACTTGCTACTGAGTGCTTATGTATATTATTTATAATTCTAATAATAACCTTGAAAGTTAACACAATTATCTCCATTGTAGAGTCGAGGCAAAATCAAAGTAGAGAGAAAGTGACTGACCCAAGGTCTCAAGGCAGATTCGCAAGTAGCCAAGGATAGGTCTTGGATCCCAATTTTTTTTGCTCTTTCTTTGTCCCCATACACCTCTTGTCAGAGTGAGTTGCTTTAGGTGCTGCCTAGGATGTTGATATTTAAATGGAAAGTTCTGAAGAAGCACAGACCAAAGACTATGCTGTCACAGTATTCTGTACTCTGTGACAAACTTCAGGCCTTCTTCTGTTCTGTCTATTCCTCTTTCCTGTCACACTCCTGCTGCCTCTTTTTCTACCTGATGACACTAACTAAAAAAAAAATAGGAAAACAAGTTCTGCTTTATACACAGAGATAGAAATAGGGTGTGTATTGTTTGTGGGAAGAATTTGGAGAAGAGTCTCCAAGAATAAGGGAATCGTTTCCTGACTGAATAGGGAATGTAGAAAAATGATTTTTATGGACATTGATATCCTGGTCCTGAAAAACTGTAATTTGTTAATGAAAAGAAGAATGTTACACAGGATGAGAAATTCACATTTGCAGTGCTTAATGTAAAGCCAATTATAATATTGAAGTGAAAATTAATTCAGCCTTAAGTCATTCGGATAATTGGATAAATATAATTTATATTTAATCAGATTTAATTAGCATGTTTTTATATATCAATTTCTAAAGAAGAAAGAAATGTACTGCCCACTTTCTTTGCATGTCGGGTATGGGGAGCGAGATAAATGCTCATATTAGATGTCAACCTACAATCTCCCAGATGGTGGTTTACTTAACCCTTGTTTGAAATTACTGCCAGCGTCACTCTCAGGCCTTTGCTGGTGGCAGTTAGGAGAACTTCTTATTCACCTGGACGGAATGCCAAGCTCTAACTCCACGTCGTGCCCAAACACACTTTACTTCCCTGTTGACTTTTCCACCTGTTCTCCTTCCCTATTTACTCTAATTTTAATGTTATCTGGCTGTGTTAGAACTATAATTCATGTTAACACCTTCTGAGAATATAAGAGAGTAAAATAAAACTGTAATGTAACAGATGCTGGAATAGATTTCCTGTAGATTACTTGAGCTCTGACTGTCCCTGGCGTGGCCAGGTTTCTGATGGTAAAGAGCTAGACAAGATGTTACTCCCGGCCAGGCTCAGTGGTTCACACCGGTAATCCTTGCACTCTGGGAAGCTAAGGTGGGAAGATTGCTTGAGCT
>NW_003852424.1:5570462-5571596 GCF_000181295.1 Otolemur garnettii
TAATCACCTCACTGTCTTGTTTTTATTTATTTATTTTTTATGCAATGTTATGGTCATGTCACTAAGCAAGGATTGGAGAATATATACATGTGTATGTACTCGATGTATCTATTTGTAGCTACTCCTGTTTAAAATGGCCAATTGTGCCCAAGTTCAGAGAAACAATAGGAGTTATTCCAAAATGAATGCAATGTTCATATACTCTGAAGGGAAAGTAATAATAATACAAATTTCCAATTTAATGTTCTTTGAACTAGGTAAGATAGACAACTTGACTGTACTGGTTAGGGTCTGGGAGGAAGGTGCCCTGTACCACCATCTGGTGAAGGCTCGTCTTGCTCATTTCAGGCAATGTTGGTTGATGGCAACATCATTAGAACCTTTCTTTTCAAAAGCTCAGTGTTAGTTTGTTTGATCTTGCAGGGCCCATCTGGATGTTCACAAGAGAAGTTTGCCTTGTTTGTGAATGAGTGCACTTTGGTGTGTGGGCTGCCACAGAAAGGGCCGCCAGAAGCACGGGTTTGGAGCACTTTGGCTCAGGTGCATAACAAGCAGGTGCTTGACAGCAGGGAGTAGTTAAAACACGGCTTGAAATGTCCTGGTGGAGTATAATCATCTTTGGGTTTAATAAGCTGCTGTGACTGCAGAGGATTCTTAATCTCTGACACTCTAGCCCCCTGTTAAAAAGATGTCAGGAGTGGCTACTCATACACAGTTGTGAAATAAAGCCACGTCATGCTCACACAGAGCAGTGGCCACTACCAAGGAGTAAGCAGACTGCAATGTATGTGGCTCGATACTTCCAACTGAAAACAGAAATCTGAACGTAATGTTGATTAAGAAATTTAAAATCATGCTCCCCACTTCTAAATGTGATTTTTGGCACTGACATCTATATAGGTGTCCATCTCCGTCACACACATCCCTTGTTTACATTAGAACCAGAGAGTGACATGGATGGATCCAGGCTTTGCTAAAGAAAATTCCCAGAGATGGTCAGGATGGAACGGTCATTTTCTTTGGGTGTGTCTTTGCTCAATTTTTCCTACTGACAGAAGTTTTAAGGGGTTACTAGTGGTAGCTCCTGAATTCCTTTGCTGAAGATGGCTGTAGGATTTGAAAAAAAAAAAAAAA
>NW_003852424.1:5571668-5577177 GCF_000181295.1 Otolemur garnettii
CTGTTTCCTTTTATATCACCGAATCTTTTTTTCTAGAAAACGTGCAAATTTAGAAAATATGGTTTGTAGAAAAGAATGAGGGCAACGTAGTTTGGGGAAGTAGAACACAAAACTATGCCTAGTGGGATGGTGGTGTTTACAGCCTGCTGGGTACGAGTATCTGTTCCTAAACTTGGTGTGTTGCTGAATTAAAAGATTAGAGTCCAGGGATCACGGATTGGCTGTTGTGGTAGGTATGCCATTGGTGGCAATAAATGCCGATGGAATTAAACATATTGACAAAACGGAGGTCAGAGGGAGCAGACAGACATACACACATTTTAAAAACTGTATGAATTAAACATTCCTGTCATATTTGTCTGGCAACGGTACAGGTGAAACAGAAGACAGACAAGCAAACACACGGTTTATTTATTTATTTTTTGAATAGTACATTTATTTCAGGGTACAAATAACCAGGTCAAAATATTTGATTTTGTTAGGTAGAGTCCCTCTTGTGGCTATGTCCCACACACAAAAGGTGCGTCAAACACCCCCAGCCCATGCCCGTTCAGTGTGAGCACCCCGACCCACACAATTTAAAATAGAATCACACCATTTGCCCCTCTCGGGAAATGCAGTTGTCGTGCTGCAGGCCTTCTCTCTTCTGTAGTGAACACATTTATTTCTTAGATCAAATTAACTTGAATAACTTTTGGGGAGGGGGGGTCAAATTACATTGGCCGCTGTAGGATTCAGGGGTTCCGTATGTATGTGTGTGTCTGGTTGTTTTTTTTTTTCCTCCAAAGATTAATATTTTCTCTGCCAACCTTTCCATTCACATGGGTGTTATCATGGCTTTGGAGCTTTGTTGGCGTCATTAGAAATCCTTTCTAAAATGGCTGAATTAATTTGATGGAATTAGGCTGACAAGTCATATCTGAAGTGTGCCGGTTTACATTGTGGTTTGTGGTGAGTTTTGTGAGAAAACGCCAAGTGCTGAAAGCAAACCTTTCTCGGCCCAAAGTGCCTTCATGTACTAAGCACAGAATTTCCTTTTGCGGTCTGGGGTGACGTGGCAGTGGATAATAAATATCTGTAGCAAGATTTCCTGAGGTTGACGGAAAGCATCATCGACGCCCTAAGTGGCTGATTCCATGCTTTACACAGTGGAATTGAAAGGCTTTTCAAAAATACATATATATTGAAGTCACACCGCCTTGTAATCATCTCCTAATAGGCAATAATTACCTAATCTTCTGTTAACTCTTAATACACACACCTCTTTCTGCTGTGTGGCCAACCAGCTAGGCATGATAACTTCTGTGTGAGTGTTGCATTTCTTTCTTTATTCTCTTGTTATCTTGTGTTCTCCATGTTTAGGTAAGAAAAAAAAAAAAAACCTTCTGACTCCCAGTTATCAGAAAAAAAAAGTCCTGTGAGGAGTTTGAGAAAGAACCAACACGGAGACCCACACGGCGACCCAGACTGCTCGTGTTAACTGTGGAAACTGTTTTCCATTAATGTGTAATCAAGAAGCAGGCAGGCCATTTACTTTAAAAAATAAAAGAAGAAACCAGTTCCTCTTCCCAGGATGCCCTTCCCTATTAAGCTCCCCTCCCTCCTTCCACCGCCAGCCCTGATAACCCGCTTGTCCAATTTAGCCTCTCAAAGGATAAATTCCCTTTTTGTACAAACCAGTAACAAATCAGGAGAGGTGGATTTTTTGTAATGAGCTAAAATATTCCAAAAGCTTAAGGCTTCCATTGCAGTTGACCTTTAAGGCATGTTGTAGCAAAAAAGTTAATTCACTTTGCACATGTGCGGAGCAACAGGTGGCCGGCAACCAGAGGGCCCTGTGCATTCCTCCGTTTGCAAACCCCCAGCCCCTGGTATTCTGGGATTTACACTACCTCCCCAGGCCCTGACTGACAAGCTAATCGGTGTGCTGGGAAGCGCGGAGCTATTGATTCCACTGTAACAGAACACCACCCTGTCAATGAAACAGCAATGAAATGCTTCAGCAACGAAGAAAGGGAGGCATTGGACTGGTGAGCAACTGGAAGAAATTTGCTTGTAGGTAGTGCGGCAGAAAATGAAAAAAGCTCTCAGGAGCAGGGCCCTGAAAAGCCAGGTTATTAAAAAAGCCACAAAGCTGGAGTCTGGCTGAGTGGAGAAAAATAGTTATGGCTCAGTTAGGCGTATCTAAAAAGGAGAAGGGGATGGGGGTGCGGCTTTCAAAACTGCCTTAATCCCTTGAGTACTTAATTTCTTTTCTTTTATGGCAGCTTGTCGTATAGCAACAAGTATTCAAGCAGTTAATAATTTTAAACAGTTTAGCTTACCTTAGGCAATATATCTTTAGCCTTAATTAAAATTTCATTTTAGTAGGAAAAATATTAAAATGACATTAAGATCCATCCTCTATGATGGGAAATATATGATAATATGAATATTTTATTAGACAAACTAATATTAAACAGCTGCAAACGTGTTCTCTCTTGGGTTTCTTTGCAGTTGTTTGAAACCCCATCACTAGTTCTTAATAGCATCCTGATGGCTTCCTTCTAAAATATTTGGAAGTGTCACATTAATTAGATAGGGGGGGCCAAACGCTGATCATATTTTTAACTTATTGAGTGGGGGCTCCATAGACTAGATCTAGGCCCTGAGAATTATTGAGATGGTTGGCCTATCAACAGAAATAACATTTTTGTAACCCCAAGTACTCACGATGAGCTACCAAATAAATTGGGCTTGGTCATTCTGGTTAAATATTTTACACTCGAAAAAACATTGTCTTGCATAGTCACAAAACTGAAGAAAAAATATAAAAGGTAGAAGTGATTTATTTGCAATTCCTAACCTTCTATCTACCTAGTATGTGGGTGTGTGTGATTTAGAGTTTCTCTGGAAGTGTTTAAAGAGTGAAGCGGTTGGTTCTCCTCAGTGTAAGGAACTTTCATGATAAAAAAGAAAAAAATCTTCAAGAATTACCTCCAAACTAATTCTAGGCAGAAAATAACCACCCATTTTCCTCTGTATTCCCACCTTTCATCTGTGCATCCAGTACTGATCACTATGATATTGAAGTGCTCCTCTAAACTAATTAGATTAATTTCAATTTCCACTGTGTCCTGGAAGAACACACTTGTCATCTCCTCCCCTGCTGCAGCTAATAATTGACTGGATCATGGCAGGTTGGTAAGATCCTCCACCTGCCAAGATGAGCGAAGACCTGGATAGAGGGGCTTATTGAGGATTCACTGTGGAAGCCACAGTTGTTTATTGTGTTTGTGACTCTGAGGACAGAGTCTTTCAGTCTGTGCCTTCTTGACTCTGTGAAGGATTGGCTGCACAGTGCCTTCTAAATATAGCTGGTGAATGTGTGCTTCATATATGAGGCACCTGGAGAGAAGTGGGATATGCATATTGGTGAGAGGGGAAGGGAAGTGTAATCTCAAGTAAGGAGGTGGGCTGGGGTGTCAGTTCGTCTACTAGCCGTCTGGTGCCTTGGGAAATTTACTTACCCTCAAAGGGATCCCATTTTTTGATACATAAAATAGAGAGAGGAGATTTATGCAATAAATATATATTGGGCATATCCTCCATGAACCATGAATACTGTAGTACATGCTGATGATTCAAAAGCAAGCCATAAAAAAAGGGTGGCCTGAGTCTTGAGCTGAGATATAATCATTGCAAGGCCAGGCAGAGCAGAAGGATGTGCAGGTAAGTTGGGATGTGCAGGTAAGCAGAAGGATGTGCAGGTGCATAGGTTTGGATGATGGAGAGAGAGGGGAGGAGGCAATAGATGAGGTTGCAGAGGGAGGCATATGGTGTGGGGATGGGGCATGATCATATGAGAACTGGAAAAAGATTTGTGGGCTAAAAGTAGAGCTCCCGTTGATCCTGCAATCCCATCACTAGGCCTCTACCCAAAAGAACAAAAATTCATTTTACCATAAGGACATTTGCACTAGAATGTTTATAGCAGCTCAATTCACAATTGCAAAGATATGGAAACAACTTGAGTGCCTATCGATCCATAAACAGATCAATAAACTATGGTATATGCATACTGTGGAATACTATTCAGCCATAGAAAAGATAGAGACTTTGTACCTTTTGTATTTACCTGGATGGGTTTGGAGAATATTCTCCTAAGTAAAGTATCTCAAGAATAGAAAAACAAGCATCCCATGTACTTGGTGCTAATCTGAAACTAGTAGATCAACAAATATAGGCCCATAGGAGAGAAGAACACAATTAAATTCAAGAAGAGGGGAGGTGGAGGGGGGCCTCAACTAGTTCCCACCTATCGGGTACCATGTAGGTGTATGGCATACCTCTTAGGCAAAGGACTCAACTACAACTTGGACTTTGGACTTTACCTTACAAATGCAAATAATGTAACCTAATTGTATGTATCTTCATATGAAGACAAAATTATAAAAGAAAAAGACTTGTGAAGAAATTGGTGTAGAAGACCAGGTGTAGAAATGGGGCCAGCAGGGGCCCAGCTATTGCAGCAGACCAGTCAAAAGATGACAGTGACTTGAGTGAGAGCTGTCAAGGGGGCTGCGCAGGAGGGACCCAAATGAAGACACACTTAAGAGGCACCACTGACAGCAGTTGGGGGTGGGTTGGGTTTAGGACTTTAGAACACGTCCTTCAATCCCTGGCTGCAGTGACCCCATGGATGGTGATATCACTCACAGACTGGGAAACACTGGAAAAGGACTAGATTTGTGGCAAATAATAATGAGTTCGGTTCAGGACACAGGAGTTTGAGGAGAATTTGATTCATCAAAGAGGATGATGAGCTGATCCTTAAACTCTGTGTATCTCCGAACTTCTACTGTCCTTTGAGATGGACTTGTGGCAGGGAAGTGCACCCCTGCTCACATTTGAAAGGTGTCATCAAGTAATGGAAATATCATCACCTTTGCTCACAAATGGGGTCTTACCCCCAATTTGTTTGCTGACTAACTACCAGTAGTCTAATATCCTATTACAAATTAGGGCAATACCACTGCTTTTCATGGTTGAAATGAGTACTTGAGACGAAGGGTACATTTCTAGCTTGGCATAAGAAGAGCTAGAATTTTTTTTTTTTTTTAAAGCCTGATCCAAAATTTCCTGTGATAAGATTATCATACACAGGTCCTGTGACAAAATACACTATATATCATTGCAGGCTTGGGGCCTGTTATAAAGTCCTCTTACCAATACTTGTTTATAGATAACAGTGACCATTGTTTAACTGCCCAACTGCTAGTTCAAGCCCAAGCATGGGGCTCAATGGAGTCCATTACTCCATGCATGGGGTTCAACGGAGTCAAGCTAGAACAAAATGTTTTCTAGAGAAAACTTGTGCACGCACCTCTCATGAAACTTCTCTGAAAGCATTTCCCGGATGCTGGCTGTGAGGCCACAAATATTCTACCCCACACATGCACATGTGTCCTTGTGCAATGAGGACAGAATGACAATGTGGTGGGAAGAAGCTTTCCCTGTTCTTGTGTGT
>NW_003852424.1:5577399-5630362 GCF_000181295.1 Otolemur garnettii
GGTAGAGTGCCCTAGGATCATAGTTCACAGCAACCTCTCAAATTCTTGGGCTTAAGTGATCCTCCTACCTCAGCCTCCTGAGCAGCTGGGACTACAGGTGCCTGCCATAATGCCAGCTAGTTTTTCTATTTTTAGTAGAGACTAGGGGTGGAGAGGCCTGGGGGCTATGGTGTTTCACTCCCGCTGGAAGGGCTGATCTCAAGCATCCACTTGCTTCTGCCTCCCAGAATGCCAAGATCTCACTTGTAAACTTTCCTTTGAAAAAAAAGAAATGTAAGGGGATTTTGAAAGGATTGAGGGTTCTGGGAAATTTATTTCTCAATTGTTACATGAAGCTGGAATGATAATTTCAGTACTGCCAAAGGCTTTTCAACTTGGTAGCTTTTAATATATAAAGAGGTCTTGCATTTTGTAACCACGTTCACCCCCACCCCATCATTCCCAGCATTGTAAACTACCTGCATTTCAATTCTAATTTGTTATTTCATCCACATGCCATACAGGCTTTGTTCATTTAAAAGGAAACCATATTTAAAAAGTAACTCTATTTTCATCCAGGCACTTAAAAACTGATTACCTCTCTTCCCCCTCCCCCTCCCTGAGTCTGTTTACTTCTCAGCAAATTGGATTACTTTCATCCCGTCCAAGAGCTGTGGTCATGAGCATAAAGCTAACCATTGTTATAAATACTTACTTAATATGGCAAAAATTGCAAGGCTTCCAGCACAAGTATTTTAAAAATAGGGAGGAATTAATTTGGATGGCACATTTTTTACATTTGCTTGTAGGGCTTGAAATCTAACTTTGCGTTATCCACCTTTGGAGATGTTAGCATTTTTAAAGATTTGGAAAATGTTGGGAAGGGGCAGAGTGGTGGCAGTTTGGTGCAGTGAGAACCATCAGCATCTTCCTTTCTGTGTCCTAACGGCACACGGAGCACTTAAACGATCAATATCCTAGATCTATTAAGATGACCCGATCCTGCCTTCAGAGAGTTTTGCTTTTTTTTTTCCTTTAAAATGCGGTAAGAATGTGCTTATATGAATAATTGGCAGTTGAAAGTCTGCCAGCATCATTCAATGAGGAAAAATTAAATTTGGCCTTGAATCCGGGTTACTTAATGCATACAAATATGGTTTTCTATATATTTTAAATAATGCTATCAAGCCTATTACAGCCAAGCCATGATTTTGCGTATTACTGGAAAAAAAGGGAATGAGTGGGCGAATAACTTTTTTTAGGCCATCGTGTCATCATCCCACTCTGCAAAAGTTTCAAAGGGTCCAACTGATTTCTTGTTTCCACCTTTATCTGCTGGAAAGATTGTTAATAAAATTGTGATCACAACCACCAGTATGGAAGGCGATAGAGGATAGAGGCAAATACTTCGTAATTATTTCCCTAATAAAATGGTACATACAGTCATTGGCTGAGAAAGAGATGGAGTCTGGCTGGCAAACCAGGATTGTCTTTTGAGGATTCTGGTTTGATGAAGAATGAGGAGAGAATGAGGACATCTGTCAACATCTGGAATTCTGTACTAATCAGGGCGAATAACTCCACCCTTACGTCCTACACAAATGTTCTATCAGCATCAAAAAGAAAAAGAAATGTTCAAGTTTACGTGGTTATAAGTGTTTCCCATCCACATTTTCTTCATCCTCTCTGCTATAATTGCTACTTTCTTGACTTCCTAAAACACAACTGTTGCTGGGTCTCCTGCTTCCTTGATCTCTCTTTTTTTCCCTACAGTCTTTGCTAGGCTTGGACATTGATTTGCTCTCACCTAAGCCCTTCCATTCTTACTCTGCAATCCTTCACCTCCTTCCCTACGACTCATAAGCTTGGTGATGTCTTCACGCCACGGCTAATCTACAGCCTTGCTCAGTCAAGTATCTCTAAATCTGCTCACCAGATATGAAACAAACAGAAGCCAACTCAACAAAAAGGAGGCAGAGGGAGGAGGGAAAAAAGAAGAGACACAGAGGATCAGTCCTGGGATAAGAGAGGATGCAGGAGCGAGGAGAGTAGCCAGGAGGCGAGGCAGCCTCTTTCTCAGTCTCCTAGAATTCCTCTTCATTTTCCCATCTCTGGGTGTCCTTCACCTTAGTGATCAACTTCCTCTGTTTCTATGAGTTTTTTTTTTCTTTTTTTTTTACAACCTGGGAATCTACCCATCTTCACCTCAAGTCAGCTGATAGAAATGAACTTGACTTGCTAAATTGTGAAGTCTGATGACTCAGCCAACTATGGCCAGTGGAATACAGACACAGGTATCACAGACATACCTGATGGGGAGGCCCTCCTTGTGGTAGAGGGGATTCAGCCCTTTCACCTGTGTTCTGGGTCTAAAACACCAAGAGTGGAATTTACCATCTTCTTATCTTTTACAAGGCAATCCCACCTACTTTCCCCGTTTCTACAAAAGGAAAAACAAAATCAGGAAGGAAACATGGTAATTCCCTCTGCTCTCAGGTTCGAGATCTCAGTTAATTGGACATTGATTTCATTCTGAAATTCCTTGTTCTTAGTTTACTATGCTCCATAATCCTCTAACAATGTCACATACATTCATCTCTCCCCACCCCATTTCTATGCCGTTACTCTAATTCATTTCCCCCCCCCCGTTGTCTGCATTACTAGATTTACTTCTTAGCTACCTCATTCTTATTTTTGTCTTTTCATTCATTTAAGTCATTCTTTAAAATGAACGGCTAAAAATGCTGTTACTTCCGTGATACAGGGGACTTAGGAATTTACCCTGGGATTCTGTTGCATTAAATCCCCCTTCCTTTCTCCGCCATCCAAGTTCTTCTTCCTTTCCTCGGCCTTCTGAGCCCTCCCTGTCCCTGGAGACCTGGTCTTCTCCTTCACAAGTGTCCAACTATACTCACTGGTTGTCCAACTTCATAGCTTGTTTAAAAACAGTTGTGTTCTTTCTAGCTGCTCTTTCTAGAGTGTCCCCGTGAGGTTGCATCTCAGAAATTAGCCACGTCATCGGCATCCCCCCTTGGAGGCAGCCAGTCGTTCACGATTATGGGTGAGAAGCTAAAGGAGGGTGGAACTTAAATCCACCAGAACCTTTGAAATATCCCAGAAAGGTGCCGGAGGCCCTGCACTCAATCAAGTTGTCTACCAACAATGGGGAGAAGTGAAGACATTCATTGCTGGATGAAAATTAATTTTAATGTATTTTAAAACCACATTGAACAACAATTATTCTCCAGTAATGCTGAAATGTTAACCGGACCATTTCTTCCTTATTACAAACGATTTGAAGTTTCGTTCAAATAGGACCTGTGGGTCCTTGGCTCACTGTAAGCTTTAGATTAGCCGTGATATCAGAGCTGGCATGACCCATGGCAGCTGCTAATGCAACACATGCCTATCATTTGCTGTTGACAGGCATTAATAAAAACCTAATTTGAGGAAATTATGAAAAACCTACTCATTATGCAATCTGGTTTATGTTTTGGCATGTGGCAATCATTGGCTTGATAGCCGAGAAACCTTCATTTCCAGAACTTTATGGCCTATGTTTCAATTGCAGACCCCGCCAGAGCCCCTCACCTCTCCCATGTGTTTGATCTTCTAATTGCCTCAAGACAGACACGCAGGTCTGCTTTATGACGCTGCAGGCCTCCGCCTGGGCCCTGGTGTGATGCACACTGGAATCTAGCACTGCCGTCAGAAACGGGGACGTGGCTATTACAAGAAACTTAATTCTGACCTGTCTATCAAGAGCATTCACCTGTAGTCTCCCCTCCCCCTCCTCTAACTGGTTCCTTATGGTCTCCTTGGACTTCCCCATGGCTCTGGGAGAAAATTTCGCCAAGTCTGGGAGAACAATTCCTGTTAGGCTTCAGTCTGCACAAAAAGTAAGGGCAGTGACCCCAGGCAAGACTTGTAGATACAATGTTCCTTGTAATAAATAACACAGAAAACATTGGGTTTTTTAATTTAGAAGAGACTTTCCTATAAATGTTATCCTGTCAAATTTTGTCAAGGTAGAGAAATGCAGGTTGGGAAACTTAAAATAATCTGACTCTAGAATCTATGCTTTCTTCATTCTAATGCTGTCTTTTAAAATATTAAATAAAAAAAAAAAGAGTTGGCAAGTTTGCACTTCATAGAAGAATTGGTTGGTTCCTCACACTGGCCTCTGGCTGATGGCCTCTTAAAAGTTCCTAAATGAACAAGGGTGGCAAAGTGACACCTTAAGCTAATCAAGCAGAATTGTTCTAGAGAAAGGGGTTTCTTTGTTTTATCTGCTTTATCTTTTTCTGACTTGTACTAGTCCCTCCCTCCCTCCCTCCCTTCCTTCCTTCCTTCCTTCTCCCTTCTTCCGCCCGCCCTCATTTCTTCCCTCTTTCCTTGTCTTGTTATCCGATTCTGATTGCTCTTTTTCTATGATATGCATTTATTATTATTTCTATTAGAAATTTAAACATCTCAAAACAGCTAAGTTGACCATGGAAATCGTATCTTCACTGGCACTACAGTGTGGAACTGACTTGCTTACCCTTCAATGTGGTGGTAGGAAGTACAGTCTCATTAAGGATTTGAGAGCAGGCTGGAGGCCAGGAGCTGGGCTCTCCGCATATTGACACGGTGGGCACCTCCCTATTGGTTGGGCTGTTAGCTGGTCCCCAAAGCAAGCATTTCTGCTTTTCCATTCTCATAAATTTGTTGCACTTCACTGATTTGACTCAAAACTCTGTTCCTTCTATAACTGGACTGGGTGGGGAGAATCCTTCTGGGAGGGCTAACATTTTTTAACCTTCATTTATTCATTATGATCGAGCATACATCATGGCATTTTAGTTTAGGGTAGATATCACGGAGATCCTCTCAGTACACTCCCATTTTCTTAAAAAGTCAAATTTATAAAGGTATAATTTCCAGTTGAAAATGCATTCTTTTAAGTGTATGCTTTGCTGCATTGTGATCAATGTAAACAATCAGATATATGACCTATCAACTACACCCTCCTTCCTAGAAGGTGATGTGAGTGGATCAGACACCATGGGTCCTTCTGTGTCTGGTATTTTCTTTTTTTTGAGACAGAGCCTCAAGCTGTCCCCCTGGGTAGAGTGCCATGGCATCACAGCTCACAGCAACCTCCAACTCCTGGGCTCAAGCGAGTCTCCTGCCTCAGCCTCCCAAGTAGCTGGGACCACAGGCGCCCGCCACAACGCCCGGCTATTTTTTGTTTGCAGCCATTATTGTTGTTTGGCGGGCCCGGGCTGGGGATTTGAACCCGCCACCTTAGGTGTATGTGGCTGGCGCCTTAGCTGCTTGAGCCACAGGCGCCGAGCCCGTGTCTGGTATTTTTGACTGAATGTAATTGTCGTGAGAGTTTTCCAGTTGTTATGTTTGTACTTAGTTCATCCCTTTTTGCCGCTGAGCAGTATTCCATTATAGGGTTGGAGTACAGTCTGTTTATCACTCCCTCACTGGCGAGTTTGGGGTGTTTCTGGCTGTCCTCAGTAGAGCTGCTGTGAACGTCCTTGTATACGTCTTTGTACACATGTATGTTTTCACTTCTTTTGGATAAATAGGATTAGAATTGCAGAGTTACATGAAAAATACAGGTTTCACTTTCTAAGATACTACCATCCCTTTCCAAGTGATTTCATCATTCAATACAACAGTTCCATTTGCCCCACATCCTTGCAAACACTTGCTATTCTCAGTATCGTAAAATCTCAACTCTTCCAGTGTGGTAAGTGGCATCTCTTTATGGTTTTAATTTGTATTTTCCAGTTGACAACTGATGTTGAATATCTTTTATGTGCTCTTGTGAAGATCTGTTTTGCTGGTTTTTAAATTCCATTACCTCTTTATTATTGAATCATAAGAGTTTTCTAAAAATGTAAATTTTAGATACATGTTCTTTGTCATATATGTGCCTATCAAATGTTTTTTAATAGCACATAGCATCATCATTATTTTCAAAAATTTCATACTTTATTTTTCTAACTACTTAAGTCTTCACATATATTCCATGATGATTTTGTTAAACATAGAAAAAAATTACTCTGATGGGCCGTTGATGACTCATACCTGTAGTCCTAGCATTCAGGGAGGCCAAAGCAGGAGGCTTGCTGTCTTCTATTATAAATTTAAAAAGTAGCTAAGTGTGGTGGTGCATGCTTATAGTTCCAGCTGCTGGGAAGAATGAAGCAGGAGGATTACTTGAGCCTAAGAGTTTGAGGTTTCAGTGACCTATGCTGAGGTCATGGCACTGTAGCCCAGGCAACAGAGTGACAGGCAACATTGTCTCAAAAAAAAAAAAAAAAAAAAAGGAGAGAGAGAGAAATTACTTTGGAGTTTTAACTAGAAATTATTAAATTTGTCAATGAACTTGAGAGAAGCTAGACAGGTTTATAATATAGTCTTTCCTTCCCTTTGATTGGCATAACTTCTCTTTCATTATGCTCTTAGGTTTTAAGTAAGTTTTGTTTTTAATGTAATATTTTTGCTAATGCCTAGATATTTATTTTAACATTTATTATAACGTAAATGAGATTTTTTTTCACTGTATTGTCTAACTACTATGTTGGAAAATCACTCATTTTGAATATTTATTGCATTATTTGGGACAGATTCAGTTATTTTTCTGTAACAACTCTCAGATCTTAACAGTTTTAGCACAGTAAACATCTATCTTGTCTTTATGTAAACCCCTCTGCAGGTCTGGGTAACTCTCTGGGAAAATTTCTCCCCATGCCTTAACTCAGTGATTTAGACTGGATCTATCTTGGGGTAACCTTTATATTAACAAATGCTTTCACAATTGCCTCAGCCAGGGAAAACGAGATTGGAGAATTGAACATTAGCAAGTAAAACCCTTTGGCATAAAAGCAGATCTGGTTCACTTCTGGTCAGATTTCACGGCCAGCACCAGTCACATGGCCATGAAGAACTTTAAGGGAAATAGGTAGTGGGGTGTGCAGAAGCAGAGACTCGGGTATTTGTGAACATTGGTTATGCCCTTCTTATTTATGTTGGAAACTCAACTCAGATACAGGAATTGTTCATTTGATATTTGGGGGGTGCTAGGTAGTTGTCAACATTATCTTCAAAGAATATTATTAGCTGTTTAAAAATAATGTGGAATTGGTGAACATTTTAAAAATAATTTAATTAATGTTAGTGACATTATAATCCTTAAACATTAAATCCTTGAACTTAAAGGATAAATGTCAAAAAACAATGTATATGGGAGCTATGATTTTATACAGAAAACCAGAAATGGAAGGAAACTCTGAAACATGATAAAATTAACTTACATTTAAAAAAAAGCTACATTGAATTTTCTAAGTGACTTTCAAAATCTATTGCAATAATAACCTGCGTTTTCTTCTTTAACCTATTGGGGCTGTGAATGATATCAGGTTATTGTTTCATATTAAACTATCCCTACATTCATAGACTAAATTATTCATGATCATTTTGCTTTTGAATATAATAGTATATTTGGTTTAATGAGATTTTATATACAACGTTTTAATTAATGTCGATAATTGAGATGCTTCTGGAACATTTTTTCTTCTTTGTTTCTCTTTGTTAAGTTTCACGCTATCAGATTTATTGTCTTTAAAAATGAATTGAAAAACTTACTTTTTCTGAAATAGCTTATATATAAGGGGAAAGATTTAAATAAATGCATCTGCAAAATTATCTAGGCATCTAATTTGGACTTTAATGATTTCAGTTTTGTCATTTCTTTATCTGTTGTCGGTTCACATGCACACACACACACACACACACACCCCTTTTGAATTGATTCTGACGATTTAAACATCCTCAGAAAACTTTTAAGTCTTTTTATAAGAGCATCAGAAAATTCATGTACATTATTTAATGCTTTTACTTAAAATTTTCCTCATATTTTGTATTTTTGTCCCTATTTTTTCTCCCCCAAATCTATTCTTGTATTCATTTTTAAATTCTAGTTAAAAAATTCTAATTTACTGATACAGTCCCTTAGTTTTGCGTTTTCTCCCACTTTCCTTGGTCTTCATTTTGTTGTTCTGTCTAACTTTTTTCTTCACCTCCTCCCCCATTCATACTGTGCAGTGTCTGCATCTACCAATTTCCTTCTGGACACAGCTGTGGCTATTTTCATAACCTGATGTTATGTAATGATTCACCATACATTATTTCCTGACTTGCTTGTAATTTTATTTTGCTTTTCTCTTTGAGATAATTTAGTGTATTGGACTCATAGACTTTTCAGTGACTGGTATCATATGATGTAATCCTTTGTTATTAATATCTAGTATAATTGTGCGAGTTGGAAAATGTGACATGAACAGTTTCTGTTTATTGAGTTTAACTCTAACACTTGCACAGTCAGTACAAATTAGCTATTCTCATATTTGGGGGTATATAGAATCCCTGCGGGGCTTGATGAAATGCACATATCCAGTCCCTCTTTGGAGATGATGATTCAATGTGGGTGTAAAATTTTATTTTTTCACAAGCACTCAGTTGATTGTGGTATAGCTACACTCTGAGAAACACAACCATAAGTGATGAAGGGATATTTAAATAAATTCTATACTATTTGTAAGAATAAATTTTCATATCCAAAATGGTCTTCATGTTGCTATTTAAATACTTACAGGTAACTACAGACATTTTAAGGAGGATAGGATTGAATACAGAAAATTAGACATCTAAAAAAAGCGCTGGAAGCACTGGAGGAGTGGGACCTGGCTGACCACTAAGGGAAGCTTCTGGAACACCAAAAGGTTGACCTAGTAAAGAAACTGCTCTTCCTGGGGCCACTGTCACAGCTGCAGCTGCTTCTCAGTGCTCAGGAAGCTGAAGAGCATGAATGATAGAACACCGCTGCCAACAAAGTTTGGCGACCACAGTCTTGTTTGCAAACGGAAAATGTGCAGTGTCTCCCTTCTGGCTTCAGAACTCTATGTTAGTGCATCTAAGGCAGAGCTAATCACATCCAGAACTGCAAAGGGAGCTGGAGGTTACAGCTTTTAGTCATTCAATGTCTCTCACTAGAAGGATGATGGATGGAATTTGAAAGGATCAACGTACCAGTAGAAGCAATGAGGAGTGTGGCAGACGTCATGATGTGGATAGAAAAACTACTTGGGACACCTAGCAGGAGAAGTCCACACTGTATTTACAGATGGCTTACGATGAGAAAGATAAGTTAAGGATGCCTTTTAGATGTTGGTCATCTGTGATCACAGGGTTGGGGCTAACACCAAACAAGATGCAGAGGCCAACGAATAGAGGAACTTGTGTGTGTTTATGTATGCGTGTATTATGTATGTGTTTCAAGGAATATACATTGAGGCAGGTAACAAATATTATCTCATAAATTTTGAATTCAACTTAATATGACACTGGAGAATATCTAGACGAATCTAAAGAAACATCTGAGCCTATCAGAAAGAAAAATAACTGTAAAAAATTGGAGAGAGAAGCTATCTATACATTTAATATATATGAACAATCATATCCTATATTAAGAATATCAGAAGAAATATGAAGAAAAATGTAAATTGAGTACAGTATTTTAAGTTTAAGAAAATAAAAATGAATATAAATTGTTTACTATATTAGGATGCAGAAGATATAAATTGAAGCATTTATTCTATGTTTATATCAGCATTTCTCAACCTGTGTTACCCTTTGTAACAATGAAAATACATTGCAGTGTTAGGAAGGTTGAGAACCACTGGCTTACATGGTATGTTGCCTGAGCAAATAATTTAACCATTTTCTAAAATTGATTTTATTCTCTAAAATAGGTACATGTACATAAATAATGTGTAAGTTAGCTATTGCTACTGCTGTGTAACGAAATCTGTTCCAAGACTCGGTGGCTCAGGATAATAAGTATTTAGTTTTTCCCAGGTTAGCTGGGAAGTTCTCCTGGGTCTGTAGCTACTCATAGTTCAGGGAGGCAGCTCTGCTGACCATGACTAGTTCTCTCACACGTGTGTGAGTTGGCTAGGTGTGTGCTAGCCTAGGATGGTTTTGTATAGGACAACTCTTCCACGTGATCTCTAAGCCTCGAGCTTATTTATTTGCCGAAGAAAAGTTTCAAGAGAAAGAGTACAAGCGTGCAATCCTTCCTGAGGTTTAGAACCAGAGCATTGTTACTTCCTGTGCCTTCCAGCCTTGTGATTTATCCGGCCAGCTGAGATTCAAAAAGAGGCATGAAAAACCTCAAAGAATAGATAACACACAAATGGTAGTTACTTTGGGGTCAAAGATTTACAGGTAATTTTCATTTTCTCCTTTTTGCTAATATTAATTTTATAAATTTAGGAAAAATACTTATTAGCATAAAATAATGTAGTAATGCATTTATAACCTGAATATCAGCTGTGGTGACACGCTGGTTGGAGGGCTTAGCAAAAACTGACTCGAACCCTCTTTCTTAAAATGATGTGTAAAATTTTCATAAATTGATCCATCTTGAGATTTGGGGGGAATTTTCTGGACAGTAGGATTTTTTCATCCTGTCCCTTATCCCTGTCCAGTTTTCTTTCTTTTATCACAGTTTTGATAGTAGGCTTTTGGGAATGCACACATTATGAAGTTTGGAACTGATCAGGGGTAATGTGAGAAATGATATCACTACATCACTCAAGAATGACCTAAGTCATTAAGTATATTTATCTGTAGAGCCCTTCTCCCTCCCTGCCTGCTCTGGTTCATGTTCCTCTTGGTGCCCTCCCCGTAGCCAGCTCACTTAACCTTTCCACCCTCTCCAGGCGCCTTAACATCTTGGTCCTTCGTATGCTGCTCCCAACTCCAAAAAGTGTTAATACTTTTTCTCATGTAAACCAGTTTGCCCAATGTTCTATTTTATTTTATTTTATTGTCTTTTTTTTTTTTTTTTTTTGCCCAGGCCAGGTTTGAACCCACCAACTCTGGTATATGGGGCCAGCGCCCTACTCCTTTGAGCCACAAGCACTGCCCTATTGTCTCCTTTTCATATGCCTTTAGAGAGAATTCACCCTTAAAACCCAAAACATGTCAACGAAGTACTTTGCTTGAAATATACAGAAATGGGGAAATCATTTTTTAAAAAGGAGTAGGGGTTATTATGCCTTAAGTGTAGAATTAGGTGCAGTCATTGAGTTGAAAATCATACATAAATCCTCTACATATGCATTTATTCATCAAATATTTTTTAAGCATCTACTATCTTCCAGGCGCTATGCTTAACCCTAGGAATTCAAAAGTGAGTGTATCCCTGCCCTTTTGGAGCTCATCTACTAATATTGTCCCATTTTCTAAAGGTATCAGAAGAATAAAATATTGCCCTAAAGGTCTGATTTATACAGAATATTTCCTCAAAGCTTTTATGTTATTTTTTTAAAAAACATGTACACCAATCTTCATGAAATGTAGTAGTGGAATCTGAAATCAAGGTGAAAAAAAAACCACAATGACAAATCTTCACAAAGCTGTCAGGGAAGAAAATAATTAACACACCAACCAACACTTGTAGTCACACTCTTACTACTGGGCAGCCACTTCCTAGAGGCCGGGACTGCAGCACAGGAGCCCAAAACATACTTTACTGACCACAAATGTCTCCCTGCCAATTGAGGAAGACAGACTGTCTGTAGGAAGAAATGAGGGAATATTTGGATCCTAAATACTTATTATAACCATAATCTCAATGGCCATGTGGATGGATAGAAGCTCATGTTGGTCAAAATGTCCCAAAGAAACTTAGCAAAATAAACAAGTCTTGATTGACCTGAGCAGGTCAAATGCATTCTGGTCAAAAAAAAAAAAAAAAAAAAAAGAAGAAAAAAGTTTTAAAAAGCACAATTACTATTTGGAGTCCACCTAACAAACGCAAATCATGTAATCCAATCATCTGTACGCTCATATTAATCTAAAAAAACGAAAGCATTCTGGTTTACCCCAAACTGGACTTAAAAGTAGGTCAACTTGTGGATGAATCAGTTGGATCTTACTTATGGTCAAAACTAGGCTGGCTGGCTGTAAATCACATAAACATTGATTCTTTATTTTATTCCTTCTTTCTGATCTGCACCAGTCGCTCATGCCTTCATCCCTTTCCAATGCTGTTATCTCTATATACCCAAGAGAAAAGGTCTAATTGCAATTCATTACAAAAATTTCAATAAGTTAATAAAAATCTACAAATTCCCTTATGAGAGTCAGTCCACCTTCAAGAAGGAAAGAAGCTGGGGGTGCTAGTGGAATTCAATAGCCCATTCAGCGCTGAAATGTGAACACTAAGGCTAGTCTTTGGATAAATTCATGCCAGATTTGGCCTGCAGCTCTTGCTGGGCAGTTCCCAGATGAGAGTGGGCCTTTAGCCTGTGGTGAAGAAGCGTGGAATAATGCCTCTTTGAATTAGTTTCAAAATAGGGCTGCAATGTAGACTGACAACTTCTGATGCCAAATTGCAAAAACAACACATAATAGCAGTCTGTTAAAGTGCCCGTAGTACCACTAAATGATGTGGTTATTAATATAAATTAAAAACCACGAACAGAAACCAGAGTAAACTGCACTAGATGATTAGCCTGACAGTAAGACACCAGAGTTTTTAGCAAGCTAAGTACATATAAAATTTAGAAAGTAAGAAGAATTAGTAATTAGTTGACATATAACTTTGCTATTTCTTGTAGTTTTTCTATACTGAGTCTGATTTTTTTTGAGACAGAATCTCACTTTGTCACCCTTGGTAGACATCCCCTTGGGGGTCATAGCTCACAGCAACCTCAAAACCCTGGGCTTAAGTGATTCTCTTGCCTCAGCCTCCCAAGTAGCTGGGACTACAGGTGCCTGCCACAACACCTGGCCATTTTTTAGAGACAAGATCTTGCTCTGGCTCAGGCTGGTTTTGAACCTGTGAGCTCAGGCAATTCACATGCCTCATCCTCCCAAGGGCCTATACCAAGTTTGAATTAGATCACTAAAAACATAGCCAGGTTACTTTGTATAGTAGATAAAGTAGAGCTTGGCATAGTTGGATGTGACTTGTAAGATTATAATTAGTTCTGAGGAAATCCAAAGGATGGTAGCACGTAACAATTAGAATTTGTACTGAGGCACTTACTTTTATGCATACATATGTGAACAAAGCATTTATACAAATGCTTTTTTATATTTATATGAATTTTATTTATCTCTGAACTCTGTTTCTTTGGGAAAGATGGTTACAGAGGGGTAATGAGTTGTAGGGAAAATTTAAAAGATCACCAGCCTATGTTTTGAGGCCAGGTGCCCTACAGACAAAAGCCTGTCCTCCTGCCTTCCCTGCTTAACCATCAAACTGGTATGTGATTGCAGGTCAGTGTACTTCTGAGTCTGTACAAGTGTCCTACCAAGAGACAGGTACAGCACATCCTGGACTCTTAGTAGTAATTTGCTGGCTGCATCAGTGACTCAGTAGCACAGATGGGAGGCTTAAGTAACAGAAATTCAATTTCTCCCCATTCTGGAGGCTCAGAGTCCAAGATCAAGGGTCAGCAGAGATGTTTTCTTCTGAGGTCTTGCTCCTTAGCCCTTCTCGTGCATCTCCACTGGTCCCGCCTCTGTGTATGTCTGTGTCTTCTCTTTTTTTCTTTGAGACAGAGTCTCATTCTGTCCCTCTTGATAGAGTGCTGTGGCATCATCATAGCTCACAGCAACCTGAAACTCTTGGGCTTGAGCTATCCTCTTGCCTCAGCCTCCTGAGCAGCTGGGACTACAGTGCCCACCGCAATACCCAGTTATATTTTTTCTATGTTTAGTAGATATGGGGTCTCATTCTTGCTTAGGCAAGCGTTAACCTCCTGGGCTCAAGTAGTCCACCTGCCTCAGCCTCCCACCAGAGTTCTAGGACAACAGGTGTGAGCCACCACACCTGTCCTATTTGTGTCTTAATCTCCTCCTCATACAGTCACATTGGATAAGGGCCCATGCTATTGATGAATTTAATCACCTTTTTAAGAATGCTGTCTCTAAACACAGTCACACTCTAAGCAACTGGGGCTAGGATTTCAACATATGAAATTTTTTGAGCAGGGGACATAATTCAGTCTACGACACTGTCTTTTTCTGTCTGTGCTTCCTTCTTACTTATACACTTAACAGCACCTATATGTGTGTGGGCTTGACTATTTGGTGTCTACTTCCCCTAGTTGACTACAACCTCCTTGAGGCCAGAATTTCCTGACAGTCAGGATCAATGATGGCATTTCAGCATGATTCACAGCAAGCACCTATGTGGCTTTGAAGTGATTAATGGTTCAGGAGAGAGCCAGATACTTAAACAAACAAGAAATACTAGCTAATGCAGGCAATTGTGAAAGTCTTGGTACATATTCTTTATAACTGTCATAGGATTATTTTAAAGCAAAGAACCTCAAAGAACTAAAAATCAACCTTCCATTTGATCCCATAATCCCATTACTAGGTATCTACCCAAAAGAACTTAAATCATTTTACCACAAGGGCATTTGTACCAGAACATTTACTGCAGCTCAATTCACAATTGCCAAGACATGGAAATAACCCAAGTGCCATCTACACATGAATGGATTAACAAACTGTGGTATATGTATACTATGAAGTGCTATTCAGCCAAAAGAAAAGATGGAGACTCTACATCTTTTGTGTTTACCAGAATGGAGTTGAAACACATTCTTCTTAGTAAAGGATCTCAAGAATGGAAAAAAATGTCCAATGTTCTCAATAATAATATGAAACCAATATATAAACAACTACATGCCCACAAGTATAGCCTAGCAAGGGGCAGAGGAGAAGAGTGAGAGGGAAGTCTGGAGGGGGATTGGTGGGATCTCACCTAATGTGCACAAAGTGAGGGTGTTCAGCAAACACACCCCCTGGGTGAAGGGCTCAACTACAACTTCAACTTTACCTTAGAATTGAAAACAATGTAATCTAAACATCTGTATCCTCATATTAATTGGCAATAAAAAAATAAAGCAAAGAGGGCAGTGCTTGTGGCTCAGTGAGTGGAGCGCTGGCCCCATATATGGAGGTTGGCGGGTTTGAACCCAGCTCCGGCCAAACTACAACAACAACAAAAAAATAGCTGGGAGTTGTGGGGGCCATCTGTAGTCCCAGCTACTCGGGAAGCTGAGGCAAGAGAATCACCTAAGCCCAGGAGTTGGAGGTTGCTGTGAACTGACACCACAGTCCTCTACTGAGGGTGACAAAGTGAGACTCTGTCTCTAAAAAACCAAAAAACAAACACCCCCCCCCAAAGAAACTGTACCACCCTCAAGTAAAATTTTACAGTCTGTGCTGGAAATCATGGTGGAAGCTTGACAACAAAGACTCTTCCATTTTATTGTACATATCTTCAACTGTTTGGGATTAAAATATAAAAACAAAGTAATGATACAATTAGATGGGTTTTTAAAAGGGTCATGTTCTTACTTGGCCAAAAAAAAAAAGAAAGAAAAAGAAAAAGAAATATTCTGGCATTTCTTTTAAAATGTTGCTCAACCTGAAACCCAACATCTGGGTACCACAACCATGGACCTACTTTCTGTCATCAGTTAAAAAACTTTCATATATACTTTCCAGCCTTCTCTTGTAATGAGTTTTAGCATGTGGGAATTAATTTCATTTCTCCTTTATGCTCAAATTTTAAGGGAAAATATTCACAAAGGGATTATAAATATACACACAGACATATCTTTCGTAAATCTGTAGTTCTCCCTTGTTTTACATAAAGGTAAACTGCCCATCTACTCTCTTAGGGAGAACTCAATTATGGAATGTAATGCATGTCTGGAGACACAGAAGAATAACAGAGGTGCACAGAACACACTGGATGGCAGCCTTCACCCCAGATTTTCTCTCAGGAAACCCTTCTCCAACTTCAGTGCAGATCAGATTCAAATAGTTGGCTTGTCTTCATTCCTAGAGTTTCTGATCCAGTCACTATAAGGGTAGGTCCAAGGACACAGATTCCTGATAACCTCCTCAGTGATACTTATATTTCCTGGGGACCTTTCTTTATGGACCTCAGCTCTAAAAGATCATGGTGTCACGAGGGTGATAATAATAGGCTTTTTTGCAGAAAATTTCTCCAAGGTGATCCTGATTGGGGACAGGAAGATGAGTGGAGGTAACAATTACAATAAACTTTGCCTTCTATCCTGCCAATATTTTTGATTTCTTGCTTTGGAAGAAGTGCTGTTAGGCCAAGCTACTCCCTCACTAATTAGATTGGGGAAAGAGGACAACTAGATAGATATTTAACGTAAGCATTGTAACTTCTTTTTCTTAGTTATTCTTAGATATTTAGTCTAAGCATAATATATCATAACTTCTTTTTCCCTATAACTATTTAGAACAAATACTACTTGTTTTGTATAATATGCTTATCAAAACAGAAAAATACTTGGATACTATAAAAGTCTTCAGAGTAACAGAGCAAAATTCTCTCTCACTGCCCACCAGATACAAATTCATGCTTGACCCTTCCTCCAGATTACTTTGTTCTTGTTTTGCATGAAAAGTTTTGGCATCAATGGATATCTCCCAAACTGTACAAAATAAAACATGAATCTGGCGAATCAATTTGCTTTTTTTTAGAAAACATGGTGCTAGTGGGAGGTGTTGATGCTATAGTTATGCTCTACTGATCATGGCCTTACTGTTTGGACACAGGATGAGAAACATATTCACCAGTAAGCAAATGATCCATCTGCATGGAACCTTGCAAGATCAGGGAGGAGCCCACACAATGCATTCATATGGTCTTAGGCTTTTGTAAACTTTGCAGAACTACAGAAATTTTTGTATGTATTTTCCTAAAGTCCATCCCCCCTTTCTGCTAAATTATAGAAGCTTCAGGTACCATCTGGATAAAATTTTGTTCACGCAAATAAAATAAATTTGAAAGGGGAAAAAAAAGTCACACATCTTTCACTCTAAATCAGTGGTTTTCAACCTTCCTAATGCTGTGATCCTTTAATACAGTTCCTGTGGGTCGTGCCCCACAGGTTGAGAACCGCTGCTCTAAATAGTACGCTTCTTTTTATTTGTCATGAAAAAAATCTCTTTTAATTTTATGAATTAAAATGAAATTAAAAAAACTGGAAACACTTTGTTGGAAGGCATTTTATTCTGTCATAATCTCTTTAATAGATCTAGTTAGTAACTACTGAGGGATCAACTTAATGAAGAGACTTGTGTCTCTTGGCTTTAGTTTAATAATTCAAGGCTACTGGCGAATTCACAGATCAAAGATTTAAACCTTACTTGGTCACCTGCGTTTGCATTTTTAGAGGCTGCTTAATCATTTGAGGGTAGTTACATTGTTACTATTAATATAAATTTCATGACTTTTTTCTTTGATACCTGTTCAAATACACATTTCAAGGTGTCCCTCATTTGATTCAGTCTGTGTGGTCTCAGCCCACTGACATTGGGGCTGATAGTAGCTAGTGTATCATTTACTACTCTGGACCTAGGGGTCTCATCTGTAAACACAGAGGTGGAGAACAAGAACTTCTTGGCACTAGCTGCCTCTGAGATCAATGAATCAAGTACGTTAAGCTCAGTTTCTGGCATATGTTGGAGTCTTCGTAAATGCTAGTTAATTCTACAGGGAGGAATAGAAAACTGGAAGCTATTTAGATAATTTTGATTTTGGTAAATCAGGACAAATATGTAGTCCCTCTAATTGTGTGCTGAATAAAAGATGCATTCATGTTTTTTATTGCTTTGAATATTTACGCAAATGTCTGGATGTAAACTACTGAATAGCTAATCACACAACTCTTGAAATAGTATCTATACCTGTCAATTTAAAAAAAATCAGAGCATACCTCATTGCTACTTCTATAAATTAAAATATAGGTCTAATGGATCACAATCACTCAGCAAAATGTTCCGTGGTTGTCATGTCTGGTCGACACAGATTATCATGAACTCTTTGGAGTGCAAGGATTGATATCAATCCCATATATCAGTCAAAATAATCTTGCTGACTCTAGTATGCACTGCTAGTTTTTCCTTGATATTCATTCTTAACTTTTATTTTATATACAGGGCCTTTAAATTTTAGCCTAAAGGTTTAAGGCTAAATTTAATTTTTTAAACTAATTTTTCTATTTTTAGTAGTGATGGAGTCTTAGGTTGCTCAGGCTGGTTTCAAATTCCTTAGCTCAAACAACAAAAATCTTTTCAGAATGCAGCATAGACACAGCTTCTGGGTGTTGAATGGAACATCCATGCAAACCCTTTTCATTAACTGAAGGAAGAAGGTGCTTTTGTGCATGTGATAATAAACCTTCTGTACCCACCAGCACAAGCAAAACTCCCTCTACCTGCTTAGCCCTCGTCTTTGCATTGCTAAGGTTGTGCTGATTTGTTTATTTATTTATTCATTTATTTAATTCTTTAATTTTTTGAAATTTGATTGATTTCTTTTTAGAGATGGGGTCTTGCCATCTTCCCTTGCTGGAGTGCAGTGGCTATTCACGAATGTGGTTATAGCCTCCTACAGCCTAGAACAGAAGTTCTAGGGCATAAGGTTTCCCCCTGCTTCAGCCCAGGGACTATAGGCATGCACCATTGTACTTGGAGGGTTGTGCCAGTTTAAATGTTAGCTTCGTGAGAGAAGCACCAAAGTCAGCCAGAACATAAGCTGAGACCACTGGTTCATTCCTTGCAAACAACAGCCATCACCTGGTAGCCTTAGGAGTTCACAGCTCAGGAAAAACATCTTTAACAAAATGTTCACACACACATGCACTCATAAGCACAAGCAGGTGTCCTCAAACTATGGCCCGTGGGCCACATGCAGTCCACCAAGGACATTTATCCAGACCACCTGTCCTGCTTAGCAGCCGACTCATCCCGGGGCCTGCAGTCTGCCCTCCAACAGTCTGAGGGACAGTTTACTGGTCCCCTGTTTAAAAAGTTTGAGAAGCCCTGAGCACAAGCATGTTTGTGGAAATGAAGACAAGAGACCTGATCTATTCTAAAACTTTAAATCCTTGATTAAAGTCATTTAAATATTCATGTAAGAAATAGACAGTATCAAGTAGATAATATCAGTATCAAGAGGGTGAGGAGGCTCAGTACCTCTAGCTTAGTGGCTAGGGCCCCAGCCACATACACTGGAGCTGGTGGGTTCGAATCCAGCCTGGGCTTGCCAAACAATGACAACTGCAACAAAAAATAGCCGGGCAATGTGGCAGGCGCCTGTAGTCCCAGGTACTTGGGAGGCGGAGGCAAGAGAATTGCTTAAGCCCAAGATTTTGAGGTTGCTGTGACACGGTGACACTCTGTCTCAAAAAAAAAAAAAACAAAGAAAAAAAAAAGAGAGAGAGAGAGTGAAGAGACAAACCACAGGTTGGAAGAAGATATTTGCTATAGACACATATGATGTGACTGTCATTCAAAATTATACACTTGAAACTCGACAAAAAGGAAACAACCTAGACCAAAAAATGGGTAAAGATCTTAATAGACACCTCACTGAAGAAGATACACAGTTAGCAAATGAGTACTCAGTGATGCCTCACATCATATTTTACCGAGAAATACAAATTAAAGCAGGATACCACGACACACTACAGAATGGTCACACCCCAGAACACTGACAACACCAAATGCTGGGGCATACGTGGAGCGACAGAAACTCTCGCTCACTGCTGGTGGAAATACAAAATGGTACAGCCACTTGGGAAGACGCTTTGGCAGTTTCTTCAGCGTTAAACACACTCTGGCCTTACAGCCCAGCAATCATGCTCATTGGTATCTACCCAACTGGGCTGGAAACTTACATCCATGCAAAAACCCACAGGAAGATGTTTACAGCAGCTTTATTTGTAATTGGCAACACTTGGAAGCAACCAAGATGCCCGCCAGTAAATAAATGGATGAAGAAACTGCAATATATTCAGACAATGGAATATTATTTAGCATTAAAAAGAAATGAGCTACCACGCCTTGAGAAGACATGGAGGAACCTTAAATGCATATAACTAAAGAAGCTAGTCTGAGAGGGCTACAAAACATATGATTCCAACTATCTGACATTCTGGAAAAGGCAAAAACCCGAGATAGTAAAAGGATCAGTGGCTGCCAGGAGGTCAGGAGTGGAGGGGTGAGTGAGTGGAGCACAGATGATCTTTAGGGCAGTGAAAATACTCCGTGTGATCCTGTAATTATGGATACAAGTCATCATACATTTGTCAAAACCCATAGAAAGCACAACATCAAAAGTGAACCCTCACGCAATCTATGGAGTTCGGTGATAATGAGGTGCCAATGTCCATTCCTCAATTGTCCAAACGTACCTGTCTGGTGGAAGGTGTTGGGACCAGGATATAAGGGATACCTTATACCCATATGAGAAATGGATAGGTATCCACCTCTGTACTGTCAATTTTTCTATGAACTTAAAATTGCTCTAAAAAAATTCTTTTTTAAATCAGTAGTCATTTTATCTCATAGACTAAACATGCATATGCACCCGGGATATAATTCTATGGATATACATCGTATGGAAATGTTAGTCGGCTGGGCCTAAACAAAGCCTGTAAAATAAAATAAAGAAAAATTAAACTCCTAATCAGTTTATCATCCTGGGGATTTTTCATTTAGCCAAACTTACTGTAGAGTTAATATAAGATGCTAGCAATAGAAAAAAAAAAAACAACAACAACAAGAAATAAAGAATGAAAAGAGAGAGAAAGTGAGTGAAGTGGAATTTAAGTTGTCAGGTTACAGTGTAGAACTCCATTACCATATCTTTTTTTCATTTTTTTAATAGTATTCTCTGAAAAGCACTAGATGTAATAAAGTCAATTTAAAATTTGTTCTACCAATCTTTTGCATCTGTAATTTTCCCATTAAACGTAAATGCCCATGAGGCAAGCTATTTGCATTACATTGCATTTGCAGTCTTTAAAACAAACTATAAATCCCCTCCTTGTTTCATGTGATTGATGCTGTGTGTATAAATACCACCATAAACCTCAAAGGGGGCTAACAGTGACAGTAAATTAAAGTTTTCAAGTCTGGCAGCATCTCAGCACTCCAGCCCTTGATCTTAAGCAGCGTTGTTAACCCCCGCCTCATTGCCCTCCTGAACCTTTTTTTTTTTTCTTCTTCTTTCCCGCTCTGCCCCCATTCTGATTTCCTTGGGAAACACCTTCCTGGCCATGCAAGTCACACCAGGGCAGGGATAGGCAGTTAATTAAATTGAGGCTGCCACGGCTTGCTGGGGAGCTGAAGGCCCTAACTTGCAGCCCTCCAGTATTTCAGATCAAGAATCTGGGGGCCCTTCTGCTCTGTAAACAATGGGTAGCCACAGAGATACTGATTAACTGGCCCAAACCCCACGATTCGCTGCTTTTGTGGCAAATGTCTTCTGCTCAGTGACAACCTTCCTATCAGGAGAAGGAGATATGAGTAGTTGGTGGAGAAAGGGGGAAAGAGAGATTTCTAGCTATATTTTTCAATTTCCAGTTATTCCACTTATTATGTACTATTTTAACACTGCATAACAATTTGATTACTTTTTATTAAAACAGAGCAAGACAAAGAGGATTCCTACCCTATATAAGAGGGCTTACATGAAATATAAACAAAGCTAATGCCTCTCTGGAACTTCAGAGGACCCCATGCTCTTGGTAATTAATTGATGAGAGCAGCTGGTAAAGTCTTTCTTGTCTCCATCTTATTGCAATGGGATTTGATTTGGAGAAAACACAAAACAGTGATGGTAGAGAAGTCACAAACGTGACTCTGTTTGCCTCTCACCTCAGAATGAGGCGATGCTTCTCTCGATACGCAACTGCAGATTCTTGGATTGACCTCATGTGATTGTTCCCAGAAATTGCAAAAAGGCTAATTGATTCAGGGTGCATTGGGGGTTTCTCATCGTTATCTCAAATGCTCCCTATAATTTTTTTAAATATTTTTCCCCAGAAAAAAAGGAAAATAATTGTAAAATCCCATGTTAATTTTTTTTCCTAGCTGTATGTTTCACATATGACTTCAAAATAGGAATGTAAATTAACCGAATCTCACAGCTCATATATACCAAATTCTTGGGGGAATGTCAAATCTTCAAGGATGGATAAATTATTCTTCCAGAAGGGAAAAGAGAGACACAGAGGAAAAGCAATTGGGGAGGGGGGAAGATAAGATAGAGGCAGAGAGGTGAAGGCAATGAGAGGATGAAGCTAATTAATTAATTTAGGATATTAATCTGGAAGAAATGTCCTTTGACGATCTCAGCATCAGTGGTGTAGCCCATGTGAATATTGACAGGGATATTGAAATATGTTTGGAAAAGAATATGTATGTTTTTTATTTTTTCATTTCTTCTAGGATCTTTTAATAACCTAGGTGGAGAATGCAAAAAACAGAACCTTATGAACAAAATATGACCAAGATATCTTTCTCAAGGCTTCTTTGTCCTTTTCTTCTGAATGACAAAGCTGCTGTTGCCCACATGCCTTCTTCTGCAGCCCCGGAATCCCCAAGGTAGCTCCTGGCGGTCCACAAAGTCTTCTCCTAGTTCTTCATTTGCGAAGTCTTTCATACTCAAATTTTAACAAAATGAAAACTCATGACTTGGTTATAGATATAAATTTATTACCATTTCTGCAAAGGACTCTTGGAATGTATTTAAAGCCAAGAAAAGGGATGCTGGGGTAGTGGAAGGAAGCAGCCCTTTCTTGAGTTTCCAGTATGTGCCTGTCATCCCATTTGGAGATTTCACGTTTTATAAGACTTCACAGGAATTCCAAAAGGCAGCCTCATTTTTCTTTGTCACTAAAAATGGGGAAAATAAAACCTAAGAAGTCCTCAAAATAAGAGGCAGAGTTTTCTGGGGTTAACCTTTTTTTTTTTTGCTCCTCCCCCTTCAAAATTTCTAATTAAGCCTATTCAGAAATACAAAATACAAATCTTCAAGGCCAATCTTTTAGGAGGTAGACATAGATATTGGTAGCTTTCAGTGGACAACCCAGCCCATCTGTTTTTGAAGCTATTCATACAAGAGTTTGAAGTCTGATAGGAAGCTCAAGCCATCTTGTTATTGCTTCGTGTTTCTGTTGGAAATAGAGTTAGGGGCCCAAACTGTGCTGTGCAGGCATGCGTGCATGTGTGTGTGTGTGTGTGTGTGCGTGAACACTGGGCATAAGAGACCAAGGAACAGAATGCTATGACAGAACGGGAGGATAAAGGGCATGTTTTGGAATGGGTGGAATTTAATGTAATGCTTAGAAACAAAGGAAGCTGAAGGCAACCTCATAAAACACAAAGGTTATATTTAAGAACACATATACCTTTACAAAAACAGGCCGTCCCTGCTTTCCAACGCAGGTGTCCCCTCGAGGTTCTCCATTCAAAAACTTTCCTCCCTTTAAGCCTCACTCCTATCTCACAAATCCAAACTTATCCATCCTGTGTCCCCTTTCCTTAAAGGACTATTCTAGGCTAAATAGTATAATAAACTGATTACTCCTCTAGTATTTTGAGGAAATAACCCTTTCAGATGTGTGTCTATTTGGTCAAAATAACTTAATACCATAAACCAAAGCAAAAACCAGTAATGGAAGGCACCTCACCTATCCTGAATTGCCTCCATAGCAATCTGATGTCACTGCCATGAAGAAATGTGACACAAAGGGGTCTGATCACAAAGGAAACTGGAGCACCGCCTTGGGCGAGGTTCAGGAACGTTTTTTCTTTTCTTTTCTTTCTTTTTTTTTAAGAGACAGAGTTGCACATTGCCACCCTCAGCACAGTGCTGTGGCGTCACAGCTCACAGCAACCTTCAACCCCTGGGTTTAGGTGATTCTCTTGCCTCAGCCTCTTGAGTAGCTGGGACTACAGGTTCCCACCACAATGCCTGGCTATTTTTTTGTTGCAGTTTGGCTGGGGCCGGATTCGAACTTGCCACTGTCGGTATATGGGACTGGTGCGCTACTCACTGAGCCACAGGTGCTGCCCCATGAACATTTTTTCATTGCACCTGAGGCTTCCTACTTCCTGTGATTCCTTATCCCTGGGGACCTGCAGACATATAAACTGTGAGTATGGATCATCAATGAGTTATTGGTGACCTTAAATGCTAAACCTTAGGCACTGGCAATTTAGGTTATAATGGTCATCAAATCAACCAATATATTTAGATAATTGCTTACCTTTAATTAAAATACATAGAAGGGTGATAATATTTAAAAAGAATACAGTGTCAAACAAGGTCTAATCCCTGCCTTTAAAGACTGTATAGTCCGTTACTATTTAATGTAAAATAAAATGTGAGAAGTACTTCGGATGTAATACATGTGATGAGAATTCTAGGGCAAGAGAGATGGGCCTCTTCACAGAGGTCAGAGGACCATATAAGGATGCCAAGAATTGGAAGATGTGTCTTTGACTTCAGAGGTTTTCTATCTTATGTAGGGAGACAGCATAGAGAGGTAAGATAGAAAAACAGAAGCACAGGGAAACGTAACCATCAAAACCTCTGATGGCAGTGATCAAATTCTAGCTCCAATTGGAATTCTGAGTGCACGTAGCATGTCTTCCAGCGTAATTGCTAAGAAATTGATGAGGAGAGCCATGCCATTGAAGATACATATATTTCAGCTAATAGTAATTTTTTGGTACCACAGGCTTTTGTTCAGTCCACCATAGACCAAAGTGTACAGGACATGTAGAATAGAGCAGGACCCAAACCAGAGCTGAGGGTGGCTGAAAGTGCCACCCAGAGGGGAGTTTCTGTCCAGTGTCTGAGGCAAAGGACAGACATCTATGGGAAAAGCTGTGTTTTTGAGGTAAGAGGATGACTTGGGTGAACTATCAGTGTTGAAAAGAACTAATAGAAAGATGGACAATGGTAGGTGGTTGACAGGGCTTACAAAGATAATTTCTGACAGAGAATAGAGAGTTGAGGTGGGGACCAATTGTTGTTTGTTGTGATTGTTTGCATTTCAGGCGAGAGACTGACTGCCAAACAGAAGGCCAAGGGTCATGCAGGCTGGTGATGTTAATGAATTGTGTGAGCAAGGTGGGGATTGCAGCACAGGGAGGAGAGGATGCACTTGGTCTAGGGAGGCGGCCACACAGGCCAAGCTTGCTGTTTACAGGTGAAAATGAAGATCTGTCAGGGCCAGATCTGACCTTTCAAGAAAAACTTTAAAAGTAGCTTTATCTGAACTTGCTTTTTGAGCTTTGGCCCTAATTCAAATATCATTTGCTTTCCTATAGATACAATAAAAAGAAGGAAGAAAAAGGAGAAGGAAGAGGAACTTGAAGAGTAGAAGGAGGAGAGGGGTCTCAGTCTTCCTTGGTGAACCGAATCTGATGTAATTAATTTGGTTTTATCTGATTGTGTTTGGTCCAAAAGTATAAGGCCATTATGAAAAATTCTTGCTACTATTGTGGGAAAATGACCAAAATTTCCCAATTTTTCATTTTACACCATTTGCTTAATCCTTTAATCTATTTTGTCATTAAGTTCCATCTTGAGAACAATATATCCCATGTTGGAAACATAAAGTGGTCAATAATGTACACAAAATAAATCTGCTGTTTAGTCTTCCTGAGGCCCTGAGTTGGGGGGTGTGTGTGTGTCGTGCATGTAAGCTCTATGCTTGCTTACTTACATGTACATTTTTGTTACCCTTGGTCAAACAACTTCCTCCATTTTATTTTTCCCTTTTATACAAAGCAGGAAAATGTTGCTTACCAAATTACAAGCCAGGAATCTTCATATCAGCCCTACTGATGATACAGACTCCATAAACAGGGAACATCACCCTTGAAGTTCCTACTCCCAAAACAGAAAGTCACAGTGGCTTCTGTTGAGTGGGAGTATGTCCCAGGATGACATCAGCTTCATTTCAGCAGAGCACTCGTGCTCTTAAACCCCTAGGATTCTGTAAGCATAGCCTTTCTAGTGACCAAAGTCAAGTCTATCTTACTTTGCTATTATAAAAGCTCACATCTTTGGTCATTAGTGTTTTCCAGAAATTAATTGATTGTCAGGGATTTACTGGTAAAGCCAGGGGACGAGCAGGTGCTCCAACCTGGCTATCACGGAGACAGTAATAATCGTAATGATGGCTTACTGCATTAAGATATGTGGCACCAAGTACCCATTTCAGCCCAAACAGATTGCAAGCATGTCCTTCCTCTTCAATCTTCCCATTCGTTTGGAAATGCTTAGATCTAAAACTCAGCGTAGGAATCTACAGATACTACCAATTAGAATAAGCTGCCTTGCCCTACTAAAACTGCCACACTGCTGTTTGCTTTAACAGATAATGATAATTTAACTTCGGAATAACCTTGTCATTGTAAAAAGAATTAAAATTATAACTCTTCCACACTCGTGGCGTGCAGCTTTCTTGAGACTATAGTGTGCCGAATTTCAAGTAATATTCCTCTGTCGCTCCATATCCCCAGGTCCTGGATAAAAATGAAATGTGCATTTCATAAGACGATCCCAGTGAGCAGTAATAAGAAAAAGCATTCAATCATAGTCAATTGGCTAAAGCTGTGGGGATGGGCTCCAGCCACCATCTTCTTTTGCTTTTATAAGAACACAAATGAAAAAATTAAATGACAATATTTCGCAATCTCCCACTAGATCCAGCTGGCTAGGGAAATTGATGGAGTTGTGTCTGTGGTACTATGAGGGTAATTTTCAGTGTATTGTTTTGAAGTTAATCGGAAGAATTATCAATCACTTAAACCTAATAAACAAAAATTCTGGTCAGCATAATATATATTCTTTTAACCATAACCTAAGATATTATCAAAATACATACCAGATGCCACTGCACAAAAAAAGGGGTGATGGAAGTGTATTTTTTCCACTAAATTTATGAAAAATCTGGTAACACTAGGTCTTTGCAATATCAGATTTTCTATTTTCAGAATTGTCAATAAGACTGAAAACAGAAAATGCAAAAAGGATGTTTTGACTTTTTTTTTTTAATTGAGAGAAATGTGTAATTGTACATTTCTAAGTCTGTTAGAATTTTGAATTCCCTTTTTTGGGGAAACATTTTCTTAAACAAGGAACTATATTATGTAGATGGAAATAAATTATTATCTTCAAAACCAACAAATAGTCTCCAAAGAGGTCAAACATATTCTAACACTGGCATACTTTTGTCAGCAGAAACATAAAACATCCCCTAGAATTTCAAAATCTAGGGAATAAACCTGGACTGCCCAAGCAGACGTATTTTGGGGAAAAATTTAGAGTAAAAGCTATCTTTTCCTTTTGCCTGCCAGAAAGCCTTTACCATAGCCAATATGACTTAGCATATCATGCTGCTGTGAAACAGTTGGGCGCTTTCATTCATTCTGATTCATTGCAAAAGGAATTTTACTTTAAGTTCATTATAAGCAGGTGCCACTGACTACATTGGAAAAAAAAAATTCAATGGCACCAGGAAAGTCCAAGATTTAAAAAATATGCTTAAAATAATAGTTGTTTAGAGAGACCTCAATGGATCCCAGTGCTCCAGAACCTTCTCCTGGGTTGTGAACAATCAAAGATTTATTTGAGCTCTCTGCACACTGGGAAATGAAGACCCAGAAGCTCATTATCATGTCTATTAAAAAGCAGAAACTGGGGTACATCTAAGAAAAGATGTATTACTTTTTAAACCGCACTGCAAACTGTAGACCAACAGGGACTTGAACTATATAAAAATACTCTCAGTAGTCAGGGGGTGGAGAGAAGGTGGGGGTGGAGACTCACTCTCCCAAACAGCAGGAAAATATCATGCCACCAAGTTCCATTGTTGTCATGCTTTCTGGAAAGGTGGCTCTATCAGCTCTCCTCAAAACAGGATTTTTGAAGTCAGACTTTTGGTGTCATCTGGGGACTGGATGTGATGACTGGAGTCCCTTCGGGGACCATGCTGGCGGGGAGGTGAGGGAGGCTCGATGAGCAATGACCAGTTAAATTCCAGTTAACCCCAATTATAAACCTTCACCTTTGCTAATTGGATTAATTTGTCAGCAGGCAATATAATCATAAAGTGTACTACAGCCAACTTTGTGCCACTTTATTACAAGATAAAAATCATGATTGTGGCATGGCTCATTTCTTAAGAGTGGATCCATAACCAATTTCTGCAAAGGTAGAAAAAGTTGAGCTTAACTATGCAGTTGGAAAGGCCATTAATTATACATATTCTCTTAACATGCCCCCAAAATGCCCAGTAAGCAAATTCTCTCTCAATTAAAAGCTTTCTAAACTCAGGGTTTAATGAAACCTTAATTAAAGTCAATGGAAAAGTCATGTTTAGAAAAAAAAATGTAAAGGTGCTCAAATATGTCCTTTGCTTCCCTCTTGGCTGACCCAAGCATATTGACTCTTTCTGACTCTTTCCACTTTTGAGCATGTGTGTCTTGTGCACGGAGAGACACAACCCAGACACACCTGCTGCAGGGACGTAACAAAGCCAGCGGCCCACTCACAGGCACCGCTGACTTCCTCATCCACATCGGGAAACGCATTGCCACCGTACTTGTACGTGTTCAGAGAGACGGAGAAAAATCTTGCCTGTATGATGTGCTGGGCTTAATTTAAATAATAAAAATATGATTTTATGTTTCTAATTCTGTTAGGGAATCTGTGAATGGGACCCGTTTGAGTAAAATGGAACATCAGTGTCAATCACGCTTATTTCCCTGTGGTGGAAACAAAATCTTTCAAACTGGTCTAAGTTGAAGTGAACAGAGAATCTGTTATACTTGAAAATATGTTAATAAGTCTGTAAAATATTGTGTTTTAGAATTGGCTAAAGGGCAAACAGCTATCGTTAGCATTGTCTGTGTCTTGGGTGAACTACATCCATCTGCCTAAATAGACACAAGGCTGCCAGTGTTATAGACAAGCTTCAAATTACACGAGAAGTACTATGGCGATTTGTGCTTTCATCTATTTCACAAAGGGAGGCACTGGATGTTAGATTTTCCAAAAGAATCTAGATCCTTCTTAGGATGCCAACTTTTAAAAAATTGTTTGGTAACAGGGGTACTAAAAATGTGCTTAAAGAATCCTCCCCTTAACTAACAAAGCAGTTCAGAAGAAGGAGATGGCAAAAATGATCACATTGTGGACGTTAATTATATTGTGCTTCTTGTGTGTGATCTGCCTAGGACCAGAACAACAAATGTCCCTTCCTTTTCACCTGAACCAGACTGGGTCACCTGTTGACAATAGACAAGAAACAAAGCCAAGTATTGGGATCAGGGTACAATAATGCATGTTGACAATAAATTATCAAAACAATAATCATGTTTAGCCAATCCCTTTGTGTAAAACTGTTATTATGATTCCAGTGCCAGCTGTCTGAAACTTTAATTTAAGTGCTTGCTTGAGGCAAGACATTTGGAATGCTAGTTTAGAATGTTTTATAGCTCAAGCAATATGTTTTACTAACCTCAAATACTGTGATGATGGCTTAAATGGTGACTATAATTTGTACGTGGGGGGCTCCAGGGTGAGTTTTGTTTTCCCTGGGAAGTGTCTGCTGCAGCAAAAATTCCGTCATTTCTGAGCTATCTGGAGCTATCTCTCCTACGGGGCCCTTGGAGCATCATTTACCTGCCTGCAGGTGAGCATTGCAGGTGGTTAACTTTGGGGAAGTTATGTCAAGTTGATTGTAAATAGGAGGATTTCTCAGAAATAAAAATGTTGCTTGGAAAGGGTAGAGCAAAAGAGGTCATGGGTTAGTGTTAGGTGGGCCAGTGAATTTCACCCTGCTCCCTAACCCTTAAAGATTCCCTTAACTCCCCACATTGGACAAAGAAGGCAGAATCAGATCCTTTCTGGTTATCAGCACACATTTATATTTCCCTAGTAATGTATCAATATTATGCTGGAATATTCTGAGAATGACTTGATTCTCCTTTAAACACAGTAAACTCTAAGGGTTTTTGCAATTATCTTTAAGCATAAGTGTTATGGACTACCAGTTTTGGAAAGATGATGGCAGTTTAAGACTAGGTAAAATGTATTCCTTCATATTGGAATATTATTCAATGTAGTATAATTGTGGAAATGTCTGTAAAATTAATACGGATAATATTATTTATATCATTTTAGAATTTACAAAGCACCTATATCCATTACCTCATTATCATAACACCATTGCCATGATAAAATTTAATCTTGCATTAAGGAATAAGAAGCTTCAAGAGTTTAAACATGGGGTGTGGTGGCTCACGCCTGTAATCCCAGACACTTGGGAGGCTGAGGTGGGTGGATTGTCTGAGCTCACAGGTTCAAGACCAGCCTAAGCCATGGCGAGACCTCATCTCTAAAAATAGCCAGACATTGTGGTGGGCACCTGTAGTCCCAGCTGCTTGGGAAGCTGAGGCAAGAGGATCACTTGAGCCTAAGAGTTTGAGGTTGTTGTGTGCCAAGACATCATAGCACTCTACTGAGGGTGACCAAGTGAGACCCTGTCTCAAAAAAAAAAAAAAAAGTTCATGCATGATCAACTAGATCAGATATCTCCAAAGACCAAGGTTCAAAGCTCAATGTTCTCAGTCAACCAACAATACAATGTCATTTATAGCTTTTTGCTTTTTCTTTTTTAATTCACTGAACATCAAAAATATTTTCAAGTACACTTTGATGGGCTTTGTCTCCCATTTTACAGAGCTAGAACAATCAGTGAATATTGATCGTTCGACATCAAGATTTCTAGGTAAAAAATGTTCCAGCTAGGGCTCTCTAATATCTAGTAACTGTCCTGAAGGTATAAAAGGCATTTAATAAATCTTGCGAGTAACTTGAGACCTAAAATGCAAACCTCAGTATATGTATTTGTTCAGTATAAAAGCCATTTAATTTAAGTTCTAGAAATGTCTCTTGAAATTCTGTAAGACAAATTCTGATGGTGCGGACAGGTGGGAAAACATACCAAATACCAACTAGATACACACTTCTTTGAGAACAGTCTTTGTCAAGATGACTAACTTGGATGATAACAATTATCTCATAAATTATCCTGCTATAAGAACTGCTCATATATACATGTTCATTGCTCATATGTACGCCCAGATACATTTCTGGAAAAAAAATATGTATAATCAACCCCCAACACAGTGTCTGGCACAGAGGAGAGGCTTCATAAATATTAGATTTATCAATGAACATAAATACATTTCATTTTAGTGGAACTGGCAAACCTTACTTCTTAAAGGAATTCTAGAGCAAATGTTATATAAAGCAGTAACTCCTTGCTCTTGCCTCAAAAGTATTGGTTTTCATAATTCTAGATACTTTTATATGATTTTTATTTTTTTTGGCCAGGGCTGGGCTTGAACCCGCCACCTCTGGTATATAGGGGTGGTGCCCTACTCCTTGAGCCACTGGTGCCTCCCTTTTATAAGAATTTTTAATGATCTGCATTTGAGATTACTATGCTGAGAAACAAATGGTCTTCTCAACTGCCATCTATGATGCAACTTTCCAATTAATTTGTATTTTTTTACAGAGGCAAAGGTGCCATTTAGATGATGTTTACAAATTTAATGGTTCTGTGAATTTTTTTTTCAGAAACTAGACAGAAGAGACATATACCAAGAGCATTGTCTGTCTGTGTAGAATGAATGAATTGTCTCAGAAAGGAGCTGATCAGTAGGCAGTCAAACCAGAGGATAGTTGGCTAGAAAGTTAGTGTTCAGAAGATCCATCTAGGGTGTGCCTAATTTTGCATCCTTGAATTTCAGCACACATTAGGCCTGTGATGATGGAACTGGACTGAAATGGAGCCAACTCAATTATTTACTCCATCGGCGGCCAGTTTCCACACCAGTAGCCCAGTTATTTGGTCATTCAGATTGTATATTAATATGGGGTAGTATCTTGGAGCTGGAGTTGAATTGACATAACTTTATTTTCTTGCTCTGTCTAACATTTTAAGTTTATTTTCATGAAATAACCAATGATCATAACATAAAAGATGTTAGTTTTATTTGCCGTCAGATGAAAAAAACCATAAGTGATTGTGATTTATTTCAGTAAATGCTTATGCATTTTCCATTAGGATAGTTAGGAGGTCTTTTGGTGTTGCAGTAATAGCCTTCTACACACATCTACATGGAATCAACAGGTCTCCCTTTAAAATGACGCAAGTCTCCAGTCTTCATCTTTCTTTGTCATGGCATCCATGATGGCTCAAATCTACACGCCAGTATGTCGATGACAACAAAAGCCTGATGAAAAGTCTATCTTCTATTGCCCTTCCTATCATCCTTTAAATGTCAGATATCCTTTTTATCATTCTTCTGTTCACTATTTTATGGGCCTCTTTTTTCCCACCAGCATTCTAAGTAATGTTTCTTCATTCATTTATTTATTCATGCACCCACACTTTCAATAAATGCTATGCGATCGCCACTACAAAATCAAGAGAGCAGGCATTGTTATCACTGCTACCCGAAGGAGGTCCCTTATCTAAGTAAGGAGACAAGACACATGAAAATAGCTGCAGGGTAGTGGTCTGAGGGTCAGATTGCTAGGGGTAGAACCTAGCCCTACCACTTACTAGGTATCTTTGGACAAGTTATTTATCTCTGGATGAATTATTTAACCCAGCTGTGCCTCAGTTTTCACATCAGTGATATAAGTGAGTGCTATTCCTTCAGAGGATTATTGTAAAGATGAAATGAGATGATGCATGCAAACCCTTAGAAACACCCTGGTTCAGTGAAAGCACTTAGTGAAAAAATGGGATGGTGGGGGATAAGATTAAATAGGCATGAAACAAGAATAATTCAAAATAATCTGAAAGAAGGAATGGGGGAGAGGGTTGAGGTCTTTCAAAGCTTGTAAAATAGAGGAATCCTTTCCACTAGTGGGTGATTCTGGGAGAGCCCACAGCCAAAGTGGTACAGGAGCTGAGGCTGGAGGTGTTGATCAGACTGTGATAGATGAGGAATGCAGCACGCAGGGTCTGGACTGGCAGAGTGCAGTGTCCAGAGGAGCACCCACTTTCGCCACAGTGGGTCAGTCCTACGTCATGGCTGTCCTCACAGTACTTCCTCTAGTCAAGAAGCCTGATGGGCTTCCTGCGCCTGACTCATAGCTGAGCTTTCTAAGGATGGATTTGTAGAGGAAGAACCTTGAAACCTGCTGGGAGCATCCTCTCTGCTCTTCCTTTGCCGACCTCCTTATGTTACTGTATTGCACTGGATGAATATTCCTGTAGGTCTCTTAATTCCCTGCAGGCTTGTAAGCTGTTTGAGGTCAGATCTTCTGTCTTTGCAGACCTAGAATCCAGTGCACTGCCTGGCACAAGGTAGGCACTGAAGAAGCACTGGCTGATCTAAAGAACATCACAGCATCACGCGTTACTTGCTTATCATAAGGAAGTGGGGCAATGCAGAGCCCTATCACCTGGTTTATGGTGTGGGATTTCCAGTGTCTCTTTATCGTCACCAGACCAAGTTCATTTGCTTTGGTGTAAGCGCAGCTCTCTAAATCCTACTGTTAAGTGACCAGAAAGAATGCTGACAGAGCTTGTTTGAAACAGTAAGAGGAAAACTACTCGTCATCAGAAGACGGAATTTCCTGTGCATTGTTACTTTGAGGTATCATTATAACTTAGTGTCAAGAAATGTCCTCCACTGGAGGAACGTCCCTTGTTTTACCAAAGTAAATTGGCCGTAAGTAGAATTCAAAAGCTCTAGATGTGGGGATGGAAGGACAGGTGGAGGGAACTTTCTAATCTAGGCAAGGAAAATCACAAAGGACATAATAGAAAAAGATGCAAGGGTCACAAATTAACTCTTCTTCTTGCTTTTTTACCTGTACTAGAATATAAGAGAGAAACAAAGCAACTTTAAAAAAAAAAATCTTTGCTCAGAAATATACAAATGCATATACAAATATGCATACACAAAAATATCTCAGAAGGATAAGAGATGACTTTTAAATAAAGGAACATTTTTGTCTCTATTATATTTTAGAACCAAATGGAGTTCAAGTGCATTTTTCATATTTACTTTACTTTCTTATAATGCATTAAGTGAGTCACTAATGCCTCTCAGACAAGAGTCAGAAACTGCATTCCTGTAACTGAGGTCAAAATCTTATTGAAGAGATGCAATTCTTAGGTGGATTCATATCATTTCTTTATTCGCTTCTTTTTCATTTATTTCTTTTCTTCCTTGACCCAGAGAAGAGGGCACCAGTTAACAAAAGCCCCAACGCCATTGAATCTCTGGGCGAATAATACTGACCCATATTAGCAAGTTGAGAACCCTAACTCTTTCTACACTGCAGTGTAAAAAATTATAGAATAAAAAATAAGGAGGCTATCAGCCGTGCAATTTGTCTTCTCCTGCGATGCAGATTAAATGGTTGTAACTTTGCTGGACTCCAATCTACTTGACATCTGTCAGGAGGGTTGAATCATCTTTCCTCCATTAGCAAGCGTCTCCATTTCAACAAACCCCTTCATATCCATATTCATGTCAGATATAATTGTCTACTTCTTGTCAATCTTCCCTGTTAATGGGATCAACAAGTGCTGAAACCAGGCATCTTTCTCTTCCTTATGTTGCAAGGAGAAAATGGTGCCTCTTTTCAGGAACAGAAGAGGAAAAGATAAAAGGGAAAGATAGGGCCTGGACTTCTTGTCATCAAATGTTCTCTTTTATTTAGTTTCCAACACAGAAGCTTCCTATTATGCTAACTTCTAAGATATAGGATTGCTTTGCAACTAAAACGCTGCAAAGATTCAATTCCAAAGCTCCATTTGTGGGCATGATCTGCCTCACCCCAAATGGCTATGGTAGATAGAGTAATCTTTTGGATGTGCAAAACAAGGCTAGGCACTGCATAAACATAATTTGCCTTTAAGAAATGATGGATAGACATTTGCGTCTAGTTTCAGTGCAAAGAAGTGTCCAGTTATGATATAATTGACTCATTACCCCAGCTTCAGCTACTATGCAGATCTCCAGACTTAACATATTTTTGCTTAATCCACAAATTATGCATCTGTTGCAGAGAAGGTATTGAAATAAGATTTCTTTTTTTCCAGACAAATTCTCATTCTGTCCCCCAGGCTACATCCTCATAGTTCATTGCAACCTCGAACTCCTGGGCTCAAGGGATCCTCCTGCCTCAGCCTCTAGAATAGCTGGGACTACAGGCAAGCACCACCAAGCCCTACTAATTAAAAAAAAAGAATTTGTAGAAACACATCTTGCTAATGCCCAGGCTGGTCTCAAACTCCTGGTCTCAAGGGATCATCCTGCCTTGGCTTCCTGTAGTGCTAGGGATTAGGGATGTGAGCCACCATGACCAGCTTGAAATGAAATTTCTTAACCCATGCTTTTGAGTCTTTCAAATTCCTATTGATCTGTGATTGATCCTGGGTTCTTTAAAGGAGACAGGAACTGGCACTCCCTACCTAAATCAATTGTCCCACCCCTTGGTCTATAGGGTTGAGCTCGGGAATTTGTTTTAGAGCATCTATTCGTCCCCACATGCATTTTGAGCGTGAGGGTCTGGCTGGATAGCTACAAAATCAATAGCATATGATAAAGGGTGTGGTTAGAAGAGGAAAACCACATGCTCAGCATGCATTGTGAGACAAAAGGCCAACCCTTAACCACTAAAGGCCTGTGGGTACTCCTTACCCAGAGAATCTCTCACTAAATCATGTTTGCACTTTTTATGAATGCTCTGTGCTTTTTTCTTTTCAAATATAGAAGTTAAGTTAATGTGCCTGAAGAATCCTTAATCAAGCGGCTTCAGTAAGTAACTGTACAATTTAAGTATCATCTAGTTCTTTATTCACTTGATTTCTGGGTTTATTCCAATGTGCTTATAGTTGCATTTGTACCTTCAATTCATGGAGTTAATGGCAAGGAATGCATAAAACCGCTTGGTTGAAGCAACTGTAACATGACTAGGGAATTTTTTTTTCTAGCCCAGGAGAGGTGAAGTTGGTACTGACATGGTACAAATTATTAAATATTATATTTTGTGTTATCAAATGTATCTTTATTGTCTACTCACATTACATATACTTTATGTATAATATATACATATATTATACTATACACATATACTATATAAATATATATGTGCATATATACTACACAGTATTTGATTAAATACATACATTATATAATACATGTTCAATAAGATAAATCTCTTTAAGGGAGATGTACTTTAGAGATACAGTGCATTGGCTCTCTAATAATGGGCACAGGCTGATCTTGGAAAGGGATTAGTGCAAGGGGTATATTTCCATCAGCCAGGATTCTCCCACCACAATTCTCCTCAGTCCAAACACATATACCCTACTTTAAAATGATTCTGCCACTTCTGTGCAGTTGAACTTGTTAAGTGCCAAATCCCTGAATCATGCCCCTTTCTCCTGCTCTGAAGCCTGTGCCAAGTTCTGTCTCTGAGACAAAGCAGAAATAAACACCTTTCACTAACACTTTACTCTCCTGGTAAAATACATGCGGGCAATGTCTCTCACTATCCACAGAGCAGACTGAGAAAACATTCCTTTCTGGATTTTCTGCTTTTCTCATTCTATTTTCTCCCAGAATCTGTTTGCAAAACATTTTATGGAATTGGCAAGTTATTTGCACTGCTTTTGCGTTGCAGTCTGCCTAATTCAATTGCAATTATTTGTAAACTGCCGCCATAACTCTTCCTTGGCTAATGTCTGCAAACTGTTTACTAAACAATAAACTTAATCATGCATTCATTGTTGCAAATGTCTCCAAATGGCTTCAGAGTAGAGCTGACTTGACATTTTTGCCTATTTGCAAAGCCATGAAGAATGTTTTCCGAACAGACACTAAGTTCTGTAACATTTAGTCATTCTATTTGCTGTACTTCTTCTGATCTGTTGCAGATTGGGGTGGCCTCTTTTCTGGGTCAATGTGCTGTGCCAATACTGGTAGATCCAAAGCAAAGTGGGCTGAACTTAGGCACTGGCAGCAGGAAATGAACAGAAAGTCTGACACTGGCACAGGTGACAGGTTATCAATTATTGCTTGGGTGCTTGCCTTTTATATTAACCAACTACCTGTTCTGCCTAGGACCCCAGGTGAGGCCTTTCTGAGTGTTCATGCTATGGAAATGTGGTTCTTCCCATGAGGATATGACTGGCTGTGGGTGTCAGAGGAAGAAGAGAATGAGAACAACTTCTAACCTTCAGACTTAGAGAGCTGAAGAGATCATTCTGCTGCTGACCATAGAATTTGGGGAGGAAGGGGAGACATATGATATAAAATACCTTTGCTTGAGCCAACAAGAGCACATTTTTTGTTGTCATTTTATTTTAGCTGTTTATTCTCCATGGTGAATAATCAACACAGGCATAAACTTTAAAGAGATATTTATTTTTCCAGAAGATAAAATTGCCTAGAGAACCCTAGAATTAAAAAGAACCCCATGAATAAATATCTTATCAGACCTGAAAATGGATGCTTGAAATCTTTATCTACTCCAAATGGTATTTTTAATTATTTTTTTTTTATTTTCCCAAAGTCTCAAAAAATAGATAACTAGTATTTATGAATAAAAATAGAAGATAATTTCAAAAAATAGATCATGCCAAATCTTATAGACAATAGAAAAAGAAATACATCAAATTCATTATACTTCATCTGGATATACCTGATACTAAAATTGGAAAAATATATTATCATAAAGGGAAATTACAAACGTATTTCACTTATAAATGAGGATGTAATACCCTAAACAACAATTTTTAATTCAACTTGTTACTATGTACAAGAGCACATTTTAGCAGAACAATTTTTCAGAAATGTTTAGCAGATAGTTTAAAATGAAGGGGGACACTGGCTTGGGAACATTGATGATGGGGGGTGGCTGGCACTGTGGAATAAACAGGGTTGCTTACTGCACAGGGTGGAGATGACATGCAGGCTTTGGGGGGGTGCGAAGGACGCTTTTAACAGGGATTGGAAGATGGAAATGTAGTAAACAGTGCAGAAGAAAATGGTGGAAAGAGGATCCAGTTGTTACATGGTTATGGAAATAAGGGGAGCACATTGAGAAGTGCGGGATGGTCTGGGGAGTGGAGTGGCCTGCTGTGTATATGTGAAAAGCAATGAGATATCATGTTTAGTGTCATGGTGAAGAAGCCAAGGAGGATCCAGCTGAAAAGGCACAAGCAGACCCCAGGGTATTAGTCATCCTCCCAGGAGCCTGGACGCAGGGCCCTGAGGGAAGCCAGTGAGCACCACTCACTGTCCACACATGGGGCGATCTGAGCTCTGACAAGGAGGAGGCTGAGAAGTGGCCAGTGCGATCTGTGTACTGTCTCCTCTTCCCAATCTCCTCAGGTCATTTTGCCTAAACTATTAATACTTCTTTTACCATCCTCACTCTCCACTTATGAACTTCCTTGCTAAATGAAATGAAAAAAACAGAAGTAATCTATTCATCCACACATTCATCCCTTGGTCTACAGCCATGGTCGGTCTACTTTTGCTCTGGTCTGAACTCCTCCGTCAAGCCAACCTCCTGTATGCTTCAACTCATCCCTTCCTGCCGAGCCAAAGGCATTGCTCCAGCAATTTCCTCCTCTCTCTTGAGCACCAGTTTTTCTAATTTTTTACATCTTAACCTCCCCCCCACTTCATGATTCCACATCTTTCTCTGGATTCAGCTTTGTGTCTCTGTCTACACATGCTGCTTCTAATTCCTCTCCTGCTCTTTCTTGAATTCATTTAAATTGGCCTTTCATCCCCCATCTCTTGGCTGAAAGGCTTTTGCCAAGGCCACCCAGGAGCTCCACATGGCTAATTCCGTGAATCAGTTCATAGTTTTTATTCTATACACTTGAGCATTCTCACTTCTTAAAGCTCTTGCTTCTCTAGAACACCATGTTCTCTTGGCCTTCCTCCCTCACTGGACACCACTCCCTTCTTATTGTAGTACCCACAAGATCCTCCTGACTTCTAAACCTCAGAAAGCCCCAGGAACTTTTCTTTTGACCTCTCCTCTATCTACATTGACTTCCTATGTGATCTCATCCTGCCTTTGGCTTTAAATAACATCTAAATGCCAATGATTCTAAAATCATATCTTCAGCCTGGACCCAACCTTCAACTTTAGAGAGGACTTGCCACATTCACTTGTATATCCAAATGAAATCTCCACCTCAACATTTCCATTTCTAAACTAAATTCATGGCTCCTCCCTAACAACCACTCTCCCAAACCTGCTCCTTCTCCAGTATTGTCTATGTTTTCTGGGGGCAGGGGGAGGTAGAATCTTGTAGTATCACCCAGGCTGGCTTTGAACTCCTAGGCTCAAGCAATCCTCAGCCCTCACTCTCCTAAGTGGTTGGGAGTACAGGCTTATGCCACCATGCCAACTTAGTCTTTCCTGTTTTACCAGTGAATAACCTTCAGTTGCCCAGGCAAAAACAATACAGATATTCCTGACTCCTTTTTTTTCCCTTCATACTCCAGTACCAACCAATAAGCAAATGCTGTCAACTCTCTTAAATAAACTAGCATCTCATCACTTCCTGCACATTCATTGCCACCACCATGGCCCAAGTGTGATCATTTCTTGTCTGTGCTACCATAGTACCCACTACCTATTCTCTCTGTTTCCACATTTGCACACCCATGGTCTCTTCTCAACAGCAGCCGGAATGAGTTTTTAGAAATATTGTTTATACCAGTCCTCTGCCCAGGGCCGCCAATAGTTTTCCAGACCTCAGTAAAGGTAAAAACCAAAGTCCTTGGGATGACTTCCAGAGTTGCCTAACCTTGACCCTGGCCATGGTTTGACTTCATCCACCCCTTCATTGTTGTTTGCTCACTCTATGGCAGCTGTACAGGCCTCTTGCCTACTCCTTCATCAGACTAATTATTTCAGTATCTTAGCTGAAGATACTCTGATTCCCCACACTTACATGCTCTTCCTTCAAAATCAACATAACTTGCTCCTTGACTTCTTGAAATTTCTCCTCAGATACCATCTTATCATGAGACTTTTCCTAGAGAAAATAATAACACCTGCCCTTCACACTTCCTAGCCTTCATTCTGGTGTTATTTCCTCCTATGTCATCCCCTGACCTACTATATTAACTTACATGTGTATTCATGGCTTTCATCCAATCAGATGTAAGAGCTATAAAAAGTAGGACTTTTTTTTTTATCACCAATCTATCTTCTATTTTCACCACTTAGAAAAGCTCACAACACACGATTCATGTCTGATTGAAATTTGAAGAAGTGAAATTCAATTGATGAATAGAACTTGAATGGTGCCTCACACATTACTAAGAACATCCTAGTGGCTCAATGACAATCTACTGAATGAATGAGTTTCTAGGATTGAGGAGACATGTATCCATTTTCTGGGAGAAGACAAGTAGAAGAAATTTAGGTATTACTGAGTAGTTAGTTGGACAACATGTAAATGTAGAATTATCAAGTAAACCCTGGAATAAGGACACCAGGCTATTTTGCATCAACTGCAACATGATGGAATGTTTCCTTAATGACTCCTTGGCAGGGTGAGGCTGAGGGATTGGATTCCTCAGGACCAGCTGATGACAGGGATTCCCAATCAAGAAGCTTAATCCAGGAAATCAACCAGAGTTAGAAGATAAAAGGAGTCACCAGAATCAAAGGTTGAGAACTAAATTAAGGAAGACCCACAGCTGGCACCAGTGTCCTGGGCAGGCAGCCTATGTAGTCAGGTATGGAGCAGACAGGGTGCTGGACCACCTTCAAAGAAACCGATCTGCTATACATGATGATTTCTGATATAATAAAGTTTGTATTCTAGGCCTAAAACTGACGCTTTGCTTTTGGCATTTAGGTATAGAGACACACAGAGCATGAATATGTCACATGTCTCAGCTTGAAATCCTATTCCTTCAGTCCTAGACGCAAACCTGCACCTGCTATAACCAATTCTAACCCAGTGTAGGTGTCTGACTGCAAAAGATAAGCCTATGTCAGTCACAACGCTGCAAAACCAGAATCCCGATTGGCTATTGCAAAGGCCTCATCTGGAAACCCACCTTCAGGCTTCCCAATACATTCTCTTGGAATCAGATATTTCCTTCTTGGAAAACCAGCCACAAAATACAACTCATAAAGTGCCCAAACCACTCCATCAAACCAGCCAGAAAGTGCAGCTCTTCTTGGCTTTCTAAGAATGCCAGCCACCTAATGAAAAACATAAGCCCGGCCTCCCACATGCAGGCCCCAGTTGGACAGGAAACAGCACTTTCTTCTGCCAGGGCACCTCTGCCCCTGCCACAGCCACCAGTGCATCCTCAAAGCTGCACCAGCCCAGCCACAACTGGAACCCTGGGGTTCTCACTGGTCCCCAACTCAGGGTGCAAATTTCTGCTCTCAAACTGTTAAAGTGAATAATCAAAGGTCATTTAAAAATGTGGCACTTACTTGAATCAATGTCTTCTTGAGGCTTTTGAAAGGTGCAGCAGGCATAAAATTTAATATTGATTGTTGGGGCACATTCCATTCCCCCTTTCAGAGTCACTTCAGAATGACAAATCATTTGTTTTGATCCACAGCAGGGCAGGTCTACTGGACGCATGTGAGTCACAGGCCTTCTTAGGAAAGCTGGGCTTTCTATTTACTGTCCACTTCTCTCAGTTGTTTCTCCTGCCTTAAATTTCCTAGTTCCTGCCGTCCCCTTCTGCTGGCTCCTCTTAGCTCCTGTTCTAATTTCAACTGTCATTTCCCCTGCTCTCCCGAGTGCTCTCAGCTCCTGCTCTAATTTTTCATGTCTTCTCCCAGCGCTGCCCTCCTTTCTGCCTCCCTGACCCTCTCCCGCTCGCCTTCCCTTTTTCTCTCACTTTGACTCTTCCACGTCCCATTGGTGACTTTGCCCCGGGTTTTGCTTCAGTTCCTGTTTCTGCACGCTGTTCAGTGCAGCCAGGAACACAATGTCCAATCTACTCTGCCTAAGTCACAGATTCACAAACATAATCCCATCTCCCCTAACTATTTCCTTTTCTCCCCTCTTGCAGATTCTACTTTCAGTCAAAGAAAATCTCCTCTTTTTACATCCCTTGGTTGACAAGAGCAAAATACAGGGAGTTGATCTGCAATCTCGCATTCTGATATTATATAATCCTTGACCATTTGATTTTCTAAAGAAGTTGAGATGGATGAACCCATTGTTAATTCCAACAATACTTAAATAGAAAACTAAGTGAAGGTCACGTTCTATAAGAGAAATTTCTCAGGGGTTTCTTCCCTTCTCGGTGTGCTTAGAAACAATTACACTCTCATTTAATTACAAGGGAAATGCTTTACACTATTCACAAACCTCCGTACAAGTGTGCAAATGGCAAACAATCTCAATGGCATTTTGACCACACTGGTCTGGCCCAGCATGAAAGTTATTCTCAACAAACGTGGTGTTGAGGTATAAAAAGGAAAGCCTTGGATATATTGATTGTCTAAGATAGGTATTGGCAGGGGACTCTACCTATTTGTTCTTCAGGGCACAGGACTCTTCAATAGAGAACGAGCCCAACTTTTGAGATCTCCAGAGTTCTATATTAAAGAATGCATTCGTTTGTTTTAAAGAGTGTAGAGATGGTTTCAGGAGACATTTGGATCTCCAGGTTATTATCTAAGGGTGAGGCCACCTTCTATCCAGACTTATGTAGAATTGCCAGTTGGCAAGTTAACTTAATCAAACACCCAGTTGTTTCCTGGAGACTGCTTTCGTTTTGTGTAACTGGACAGTTACTTTGGCATCACGCCTTCTCATCTGAAACATAACATTCCAAATTTATTAAGAGTATACAATACTTAAAGGAGGAAATCTTCGTACTGAGAAGGTCAGAGTTTAAAACTTTACATATTGTTCCTTATTTTTTTTCAAAGATTTTTTTTTCAATCTTTCTGGAACTAATTTCAAAGTGTTTTAAGAAATTATTCACAACTCAATATTCTTGGCTGTGTATTATTGTTATTATCTTTACAGATGGCAAATGAAAGTTTGGGGTTATGACATTCAACCCACATTGACTCAGTAAACTTTTGGAGTGTCCACTTCGTGCCCGGCGCTGTGATGACGGGTGCAGGGGTCAGAGAGATGAATAAGCCCAAGTTTCTTCTCTGGAGGCACTTTCAGTGAAAGGTCATGTCAGGGGTCAACCAAAAAGCCTCAGTCTCATTTCAAAATCTTAAACCCAAATGCCCTTCTCTACACAATAACCTTAGAGTTAAATCTCTTCAGGGCATCTGCCTTCAAAAAAAAAAGAACACAAACCAATTGAATAAAAGGCTGTACATATGTTACATTTTTCACTCACTACTTACAAAATTGACAGACTATATACAAACCTCTCAAATCCACGGGGGAGAAAAGAAGATGAAATGCAAATTTATCCCCATGGAAGTTTCTGATTATTCCCTGCTTCTAATTAAGTTATTTTCCTTTACTAACAATCTCCAGGTTTTTTTTTTTTTTTTTTTCCGTGAGAATGAGCAGAAAAACAAAACAGAGGGGAGGGAGAGACTGGAGCTCTGCTGAGAAACAGGAAGCTATGTGGAACCTTGTTTGCCCTTTCTGCTGTGAAGAAGTTTGCTGAGGAGCTGTGACCCTGCGCTCTGCTGTGTAAACCACCTACGGAAATGGCAGAGGTCAGCGTGGGAAAAGAAGGGGCGCCTTGGGCTCAGAGTGACAACAAAAGTCAGTGCTTCCAGGCATCTCAGGATGAAAAGTAAAACCAGGGAGCAGTTCAGAGCCGCAGCGGGCTTCTTCCTGCTCTTCTTCCTCTTTCTTGTCTCTCTTTCTCTCTCCCCACCCCTCCTTCTCTCTTCTTTTCTCTTTTTTCCTCCTTCCTTCTGTTCGTCTTTCTCTGGCTCCGGTGGGTCTGAACATTCATTAAGCAAAGGATAGGACGTCCCTTGCTTTTCTGGTTCTGTTAAAACATCCCTTCCAGGGTACAGAAGATTTCCAGCAGATAGCCCTCCCCCCTGTGTACAGACCTCCACCAGGTGACCTGCTGTCTCTTGCACCACACCCTGAGTTTCTGCGCTGTGACTGACACTCCTGCTACCTCCTGAGCTACAGGTGCACCACACCCCAAATTTCCTTCCACAGAGGCCCCTTTGCCTAACCTGGTGCTGTCACCGTCTTCCTTTCTGGGTGGGAGCCCACCTGCTTACAGATGCTCTTAATCAATCTCTGCTATTCACCCCACTTGGCCTGGTTCTTTGCCACACCTTTCTACCTTTCGACACCTAACACGTTTTTTAAAAATATTTTAAATCACTATGAACACATGAAATACACTAATCTTTCTCAACTGAGTCAACACTAAAATAACCTGTAGTTCTGTGGCTGTGGATTGCTTCCTCCCGTTTTCTTACTGCAGTGTTTTGCAGGTGTGATGAGACTTAAGAAGGAAACCGTCTCTGGAACAGGAGGCTCCCCCCTGCTTTCTCTGTTCCCTTAGAATTCCCACAGAGACCACAGGACCTTACACATGCTGGGGGAGGCCATGGCACAGGGCCCAGCTGCACCTCTTTTTCTGTTATATGGATTGGGGTTGATTCTCTATGTTTTGAGAAGAGGGCTCTGTGGCTAAACACAAATTTTGGGAAGTGGCTGATCAAGTAAGTCTTTGCTACTACCCACTGAAATATCCAGATAACTGAAAGGGTATTTTGTTTATTTCTTTTTGTTTGTTTGTTTTTTAACTCAGCTTCCTGCATATTTCTGCCTTTTTCAGTTCATATGTGTATTTAGTTATGAGACAGAAATGTCTTTATAATTTCCATGGTTCCAGATGTAACATGGAAGAAAATTCTGATGTTAGGCCCAAATGATTGGTTGGCCTTGCTGACATTTCTGTTTCTGGTTGATCAGAAATCACAGCGTGGCAAAAAGAAAGTTCTTATGAGGCTAGAATTTATACTTTGGGGCTGTTGCTGTATCACTTAATTTATTAGGCTGATATTTATTTCCTACTCGCAAGAATTGACTTGGAGCCCTGGTTCATACTTCAGTCCGTGGCACCATCCTCTGGAGAGCTAGTTAGTTGTGGCTGTGGGCCCGTCCCTCTGCGGGGAGCCTGAGAATGTGCATACTCACCAGGTTCCCAAAGGCTTCTCATCCAGGCAAGTCTCACTTTGAAAACCCAGAACTGAGGGTAATATTCCTTATCTAATAGACCACTCGGGGCTTTCCCTAGGAAATTTTGAGTCACTGGGTTTGGGACAGGGCCTGAGAATCAGTATTTTGTATCATTAAAAAAGAAAAAAAAATTTTTTTAAATGAGCGTTCTAGAGGAAACTTAATCTGTGGGAAATTGATTTTGTCTGCGTGTCAACTTAACAACGACTTGCAGGTTGTTTGCTGGGTTAGCCAATCAGTCCTTGATCTTCTCCAGATGCCTGGATATCTGACTTAGGACCAAACAAGAAAGAAAATTTGCCTGAATCAATTCAGCTACTCTCAGAGATTAGCATGGACACTGAAGGGCAAATAGGAGTTCTCTGGGTGTGGAAGGCGGGTCAGGAGGATAGGAAGTCAGAGAAGGGAGGGATGCAAAGTCACAACAAAATCAGGGCCTGGCCAGCTGGAGAAACAGCTCTTGGTTGGGGAAGATGTTCTCCTCTATCCAACGTCCGTACCATGAAGTACCATGACTGTCCATTTACTCATCAGTTTCCCCATAAGCTTTGGAGTTTTAGACTTCCTATCAAGGGCAGGTTCTAGTCTCAGGCCCTTAAGTCAGCACATTGTACTCCCCTGTAAATCCATGACAGATGAGTAAGTGGAGGGCAAGCAGCTGAGGGGTCCAGGCTGCAAAGATTTAGTTTGGGGTCAGATGATTGGATTACAGAAGACCTTCCACCCATGACAGGTAGTCTGCTGCGTAAAAGTATTGTGAAGCCATAACATTAGTTGAATGAAAAGAATGCCCTAATTGGATCTGTGCTTTCAAGGTCCATTCTGGGGAAAGTATGGTAGGTTTGCGAGGAGTGCAGAGATCCCAGGGAAGGATTTAACATGGGCTAAGGCAGTAGACTGAGAAAAGAGTTGATCTAGAGCGAAAGAGAGCTTCTTGGGACAACACGAGTGGGCACAGCTGAGAAAATGGGGGAAGTGCATGAGACAAGATTGAGCCTCTCATCAGAGGGGCTGAGGAAGGGGGTTACTGGGGGTGCAAACACCTGGTCCAGGCCTGGAGGTGAAAAGGGAGTGGCAGGAAGTGAATTAAAAACTAGAATATGTGGTACAAAATAATGCACAAGACTCTGAGTTTTGCTTCAGACTAGAGCACACCTGAGACACCTGGTTCCATCAGAAACTTAGGAACACAGGTTAGGAACTCAGGAGAGAGGCAGGCTTGAGGTCACCCATGCCCTAGGGTAGTTGTGTTCACCTAGTTTTTGTCTATTTTTATTTGCAAACTTTTGTTCACCTTATCCCTTTCCCCATAAGCTAATCCCCCCCAAAGTGAATTAAGAACATTTTGGGGATAAAAAATTATAATAATTATAATGCTTTCTGACTTCAGATAATTTCTCCATTTTCCTTTCAACAATCTTATTGATTCTCATCTGTACCAGCAAGTGGGTTCTTCATAGCTGAAGCTTGCCTTTATTTTTGGTATCATAAACACACACACAAAAAACTCTGAAAAGAGAACTTCACAAAATGATTCCTGGGTTGACATCCCTCTGGGCAATTATAATCATTCTCTCTTCCCATAAGCATGCAGTAGGCATTTGAGAATAACGTGCAGACACTAGCCTTGACCCTCGATAAAGCAATGACCCAGACAAAGTCCCTGCTCTCACAGAGTTTATATTCCTGTAGAGGACAGTTATAGTAAACAAGAAAATGCCCCCAAATAGTTTTAGATGTTATGAAAAAAACAAATGGGATAAGAGGCTTCAGAGATGTTAATTATGTTCTTTGTAACAACGTCTCGACTTTTAACACAACATAGCACCAAATGCTGGAAAGTATCTCTACTTGTCTTCAATTGGATGCCATTCTAAAAAGCATAAAGTCTATGGGTTCAAATGATTTTTTTTTTCGTAAGAAAACTTTGGTCAATGCACCACAATGTCTAGGTGCCCTTAGTAACATAACTACTATGTCATACCCTGCCCTTCACCAATTCTTCATTTAATACAAACGGGAGTGTGATGTGTGTGGAGGATCTTTAATTATGCATTATCATCCTCTGATGTCGATGAAGGTATTTCTATTTTTCCCACTCCAGTCAAGATAATCTCATCGGTCAGAGGGCTCATGGACAACGGTTGTGACATCTTCAGAAGGAGACATTCACTCTTCCTTTTGGTGTCCTGAAGAAAGTGTTGCCTGCTTGCTGGCCAAGCTCTGAGACTGCAGTGAACATGCTGTTTTACCAACCTTCCACTTGACTCTGGGCAAAGGCACTTTCTCCTTCTAATCACCCCATTAACCATCTGTGAAAAGGCATAAATCTCAAATTCCAGAAGTTTGATGAAATCAACTGAACATAATTAAGCTTAACCAAATCTATCTTCTCTCCTCAGGGGTGCCCAGCACACAGGGAAAGGGTATCTTGTGAAGCCGAGAGTGTAGACCGAAGCCACTGGGCTTTGAAGGTCCTGCAGGTAATGGGATTTCGCTCAGCCCCACCGCCTACTGACCTTGTGGAACACCTTGGGGTGTGGGCTTAATGCCCTTCTCTGAGATATGGTTATGAGAGCATCAGTCTCAGAGGGTTGTTGCAAAGGTTAAAAGAAATTGCACATCTGTGCAAGAGGCATCTTGTCATTTCCACAAGTCACGGTCTTCTCTGAGAAGTGCTGCAACCTACGTGCATGAGGCTGGAGCAGCCGTATGTGCGGAGAGGTCCGGCCTCCCCCTGTGCTGTTGACTGGAGAGGAGTAGGCCACTGCCTTAACCTAGACCCACCTGGACTCTCTTTCCATGTCTGGCATTTACAGCTGGAGTTGCTGAACTGAATCAGATCAATGTCAGATCTCTGGGGAGATCAGTAAATTCCTGCTGCCCCATTCCCTGAGACGCCCTGGTTCTCCACTTCACAGATGTCACTTCTTCCTGAGATAGTCCAGTATTGTCCTGACAGGTCGGACTGAGGTTGGATTCTGAATATTCACACCTTAAATAAACCTTTGAGTGCCTACAGTTAAACTCTTGACATTATTTCGCACCTGCTCCTCCTCCTGCTGTCTGTCTCAGAACTCAGCCCCCTCCACACATGGGCTGCTCAGCTGGAAGTCTCAGCCCCTCTCCAGAAACTGTCTTCTCCTCTAGTGCCGTATCAAGTCCATTTTGAAGTCACCTGGAAATCCTTTTTTCCTAATGTTCTTTCCCAAACCTTTCATTTCAGTGACAGTTCTCTCGCCTGAACCCTCTTCATCCAGACAGCTTTATCAATGTCTATTCCCAGCTTTTCTTCAACTCGTTCTCCACACAGAAGCTGGAGGGAGAGAGATTCTTACAAATGTGACTTACATAAACTAAATCATGTGACTCCTCTGCTAGAATCCTTTAAATGGACTCTCACTGCCCTTGGAATAAAATCCTATCTTTTGACCCCTCTGGCACCCCACCAGCTCCCTTTCTCCCTCTCGCTTCTCCTTCCTGAGTCCACCGTCCGCTCCAGCCTCCCCTTGCTGTGCTTTCTCAAAGGCTCCAGCTCTTCGTTACCCGGAGGCCTTTTCCTGTGTCCCTTCCTATTTTTGCACTTCTTCCTGGGATGACTCTCATTCCACCCCCTCATGTTCTGCTGTCCCCTAAGATACTTTCAGGAGATCTTCCCTGACACCCCCACCCCATGATATTGAAATAAACAAATGTATAGGTTGGCCGTCTTCTTGTTTCCTGGTACACAGCTCCTAAAACCCTTAAAATTTCCAGAGATTGAAAATGTCTTTTATTCCGTTAATGATATGATTGATGCCTGGGGACCCTAGACAGCCTCAGGATGGGGCTGGCAGCCACAGCGAGTAAACCAAGTGATTCAAGTTGTAACTTTCATCACTTCCATCCCCTGACCTCTAGGGAGGGAAGAACAGACGAAGCCTAAATTAATGGATCACCAATGGCCAATGATTTAATCAGTCTTGGGTACATAATGAAGGCTCCATAAAAACCCAAAAGTACTAGGTTCAGAGGGCTTCTGGGTTGCTGGTCACAAGAAGGTGCAGGGAGGATGGTGAGCTTAGGGGGCATGGAAGACCCACAGTTCTTCCTCCATATCTTGCCCTGTGTGTCTCTTCCATTTGGTTATTTCCGAGTTGCGTTCTTTATCATGGATGGGTAAATCTAAGTGAAGTGTTTCCCTGAGTTCCATGAGATATCCTAGCAAATAATCAGACCCAAGGAGGGGCTGTACAAGCTCCTGAGATAGAGATCAGCATCTGAGTGGGTTGCAGTCTTGTGGCATGAACCTGAAACCTGTGGGAACTGATGCTATCTCCAGGTAGACAGTGTGACAATTGAGTCCCATTGGAGGACACCCAGTCATTGCCTGTGGAGAGCTAGAGGATCAGTTGGCGAGGGAAAAGCCTGCACACATTCGGTTTCAGAAGTGTTCTGCATTGAAGGTAAATATTGAGAAGAAAAAAGTGTGTTTTTTCCATTTGCCCCCCACATCCAAAGTTGATCTCCTGATGATATTTTTTTAATAGCCCTGATGGTAAAAAGGCCCTATAAATGCATTTGCTCTCTGTGTAATCCTCTCATCTTTCAGAAGACCACAGGGCAGCATAGAGATGAGACAGCATTCTACATCTGTGGCCCCCGACCTCTCCAGCACCAGAGATTGGTTTCATGGAAGACAATTTTCCACAGACCAAGAGTGGGGAGGATCTGACAGGAGGTGGAGCTCAAGCTATGATGCCAGGTAGGGGAGCAGCTGTAAATGCAGATGACATTTCCACTCCCAGCCTGCCATTCACCCCTGCTATGTGCTCGGTTCCTAATAGGACACAGACCACTACGAGTCCACAGCCTGGGGCTTGGGGAACATAGTTTTACATGAAGATAGGGAGCATCTAACTTTCACTCTCTTCTTCCCCAGGTGCCACGGGATGAAAAATATAGGATCCCCAGACTGCTGTCACACAGGCATGATGAAGTTGGACAAAGGGATGATTGATGTCACCTACGCCAAGGTGAAGCAAGATATGTAGACATCATTCAGCCAGCCAACTGACCTGGAATCAAGGAACCAAGAACATAAAGCAGCTTTGCAACTTTCAGATGAAAATGCTGGGCAGATGCTCCCTATGCTGGGCAGATACTCCTATGTTGGCAGATACTCCCTTCTACTTCGCCCTATAATTGCAGAATTGTGTTAGGCAGTCAATGCAAAAGGATAGAAATAAACCAAGGTCGATGAAAGTGCTATTACATTCAGAGGGGATATTTTCCATTCGTTTTAAAATTAAAGTCTCATGCAAGTAGCAGAAAAAATACACCACAGATTCTTTAGCCTGATTGTTTCAACTTTTAATAGTAAAGTCAATATGTGCCTCCAACTAACTGCTGGGCATTGTTCTGTGATTGCCAGGTTGTTTTATGTATGTGAAGCAACAAAACAATATAAGGTGACAAACAAAAGATGGAAAAATATATAAAAGGGGAAAAAAAGTTGGCTGTGTGCTACCTCGGGCTTTAAAGCTCTTCTTATACACTTCACCACGAAGTCTATTAAAGCAAAATATAGTGGAAATACAATATACTGCAATGAATGTCTTCAAACTAGCAATTTAGCGCAAAAGCTGAGGGCAGTTCTTATGCACCGACTTTTAATACCAAGACGATTTGTGGTCTCACAAAGTTCCTGCCTTAGGCAAAAGTTGTGCTGAGTTCTAATAGGTCTAGTTTGTTGGCTGTCAGGATAATGGAGAATTTGGTAGCAAAAGGGCTCGATGCTGTAAACAGCAGAGATAATTAGAGAGGCGAGTGGAGCTGGTTTATATTTGGTCGCAGGGGAAAGTGTTTGGTTCAGGAAACTCCTGGTTGACACAACAGAATCTGGATCTCAGACTGTTTATTTTGGGAACTTTTGTGGGCTGCTTGGCAGGCTGGTATTCCTTTCTGGTTATAATGCTGCTGTCATTATTAGGAATAAGTTGCCATTTATTGAACCCAATGCTATGGGCTTAGTCTTGCTTATCCAGCCCCATTCTGCAGGATGGAAATCAAGGATCAGAAGGTAAGAGCTTTATCCCCTGTCAGACAATAGCAAGCTGTAGAATTTAGAACTGACCAGAGGCCATGTTCTCTGCATCACCTGTCAAGGTGGCCCTGTGAGGCATGGTTAATGCTGCCCATCAGCGTTAACATCTGGTTTACATTTTCAGAAACTGTTGAGGCAGACCTGGGCTTCACAGGATGGACTGGGGTGGAAAGTGAGGTCTCACATAGCTAATTATTAATGACAGTTCAAGAGTGGAAGTTTTCTAGTAATTTACTTTTATGTTACATAAGTTAGTATGGAACCTAGATTGTTCTTTATAAGAAAGCTATCTTTACTACTTGGGGCAAAGTTTGTTTTCCTGCCTGGGAGGACCAGGTGGCTAAGTCCCTGCAACATTCCTGGGCGACAGCCTCCCTAGCCTGCCCCCAGGGTGTCACTCTGCTAGTGAATCACAGCCCAGAAGGGTAAGAAAATCCAAAGATGAACTCCCATGGGAGGACATTTTCCAGTTGCTATGATTGTGCCTTTCACTCCACTTTAAAGTGTTAGGTGCTTATAACAAATCACCTGCCCGCTAAGGAATGGGGACCAGAATCAGAGGCAACCTTCGGGGAGCTCAGTTACACACTTGGGCCAATCTTGTTTTTCTTAAATAATAAATAGTAATTAGCATTTCCCAGTGCATCGTGGAATGTCTGCACTGTCCCTCAAGAAAGCTACAACAAAACTGGGGAATTGACAGGAAATGAGATACGGAATGGGATGCGTGCAGAGACCAAAGAGCCTGGGATTCCTCAGGCTGGAGGGGGAAGTGGGGAGAGAGCATTATTATAAGTATACGGAATACTCAAGGGTATGATTTAGGAATTGTTTACCAAACACTGGATCATCTGAACAAGATGGCTTCATCAAGGGTCTCCCCACATTGTTCCTTCCAGGCCATCTGCTTCCCTCTCCCTCGCTGACACACAGGGAATTTGTTTCTGCTTTCATTGGCTTTTGGTTCAGTCATTTAGGAGACAGAGCAGGTGCAATACAGACAGCGCTTGCTAAGGGGTAAGAAGATTCGGAATCTGGTCCTGGCCCACTGTGCTTGGAGGCTCAGCTTCCTCATCTCGCTGATAGGAATGTGAAATCTTCCAAGATTTGCATAAAAGTTCTTTATGAAGGTCAAATGGGAGAGGGAGTATTGAGTGCTTCAAAGTCAGTAAAGAATTTCTCTGGACACCTCTGTGCCCCTTATTACATGATTTTAACCCTCATATTACTTGACCTGTTACCGGGACAAACACATTGGGGTGCTTAGTCTGATACAATTTCCCCATCTCTATACCCAGGAGTTTCTTGCTTCCTGGGCCAAAGCTTCTCTGCTGCCATGTTCTCAGAAGATCCCATGAAGAAACTCTTGAACAGTAGGATACAGAAGCCAAGGGATAAATTACACTCTCTTCTGCACTGAAGTGAAAAATTCTCAAACTCAAGCTCTGCACATTTCGGAGCACAGATGGATTGAGGACCACAGGTGGACTGAGGACCACAGGTGGACTAAGACCACAGGTGGACTGAGGACCACAGATGGATTGAGGACCACAGGTGGACTGAGGACCACAGGTGGACTGAGACCACAGGTAAACTGAGGACCACATGTGGACTGAGACCACAGGTGGACTGAGGACCACAGATGGATTGAGGACCACAGGTGGACTGAGGACCACTAATGGACTGAGGACCACAGATG
>NW_003852424.1:5630728-5633189 GCF_000181295.1 Otolemur garnettii
CACAGATGGACTGAGGACCACAGGTAGACTGAGACCACAGGTGGACTGAGACACACAGGTGGACTGAGGACCACAGATAGATTGAGGACCCTAGGTGGTCTGAGGACCATAGGTGGACTGAGGACCATAGGTGGACTGAAGCCCAAAGATGGATTGAGGGCCACAGGTAGACTGAGGACCACAGGTGGACTGAGGATTATAGATGGACTGAGGACCACAGGTGGACTGAGCCTCCGTGCCCATAGTAGTGAGCAACTCATGTGTGTTTCCCTGTGTGGTCTTCTTATCCTGCTCCTATGTGGGGGTCTGGAAGCTCTGTCTCAGCCTCTGCTTTCTAGAAGAAGCACAGGGTAAGACAGACATGGCACGAGGACCCTGTGGCCTTAAGGAAATGGGTAGCCTTCTTGTGGCCTTTTGACTGAATCCAAGTTTTATAGAACAAATCCTTTTATTCAAAGGGGCATAGCAGAGAAAGATAAAGCTTTTTTGCCCCTTTTAGTGCTTAAAAAGGGGCAAAGTTTCAAGATGAAACCAGAGGCTGCAGGTTCCCTACCCCTGCAAGTGATCATAATGATCTTATCCAGGTCAAGGCTAAGTATTAAAGGATGTAGCCCATTTGAGGACAAGTTCAAGGCAGCATCAGGCTGGCCCTGAAGCTCTGGTGCTGTAGGTGTTTCTTTCAAGCAGGTAAGGAAAGTATGAGAGGAGTATTTTTAACCATCTGAAATCCACGCTCCTGCTGATTGAGAAACTGATGGCACAGAAGCCCTAATAACAGCATTCATCTGTGTAGCAGATTTCTCCAATGCCATTGTCACTCCATTCTCCAAACTTCCAACAGCCTTCACCTGGACAATAGTCATTGCTCATAACACATTCCCAGGGTGTAGTCTCCCCCGATTTAGCAGAAATTGCTAACCAGCTGTCAGAGCCATCTCTTACAATTCCAAACAAATCACATCAGTTCCCTACATGAAACCTTTCCCCATCCTCCCACCGATTTTAGAAGGCAGTGGAACCTTCTCATTGTCACCTTCAATGCCTCCTGAATCTGGCACCTCCTACCTCTTCAACCTGGTTCCATCCTCTTTCCCTTCCCTCCTTCCTCATGAGGCCGGTGCTACCCAGGGCTCCTTTCAGCTCCTTGGCTTCCTGGCTACCTCGGGGCCTTTGCTCCTGTAATTTCCTTTGAAGGGGCAGTGAGGTTTTGTCTTCTTCTGTTGATTCCTATGACTAATTCCTTCTCTTTCTGGCCTCTGGTTAAATGTCATATCTGCAAAGAAATATTCCCTGACCATTTTATTTAAATAGGATTTCCCCTTCTTTCTGTCTGTCATCAGTTTTTACTCTGTTTTTGAAGAGGCCAGCAAACTTTCATTGAAGGACTAGACAGTAAACATTTTAAGTTTTGTGGGCCATAGGACCTCAGTTGCAACTATTCTGCTCTGTAGCTGTATGGTTAAAACAACCATAAACAAAACATAAATGACTGGGCATGGCTGTGTTTCAATAAAACTTTATTTACAAAATCAGACAGTAAATGAGCTGGATTTGGCTCTGGGGTTTGCTGACCCCTACACTATTGCTGAACCCCTTTTTGTGTCTTTGATGGCATTTATTGCAATTTTTAGGTGTCCTTATGTTCATTTACTTGTTGTCTGTCCTCCCCAGCTGATTGTGTGTCCTATGAGGTAGAAAACATGTCCATTTATTTTAGCACCTCAATCTCAGTACTTAGAAGAGGTGCTGATACATTGTAAACACTCAATGCATATTAGAAGACTAAACAAAACAATAAAATATAGCTCTTGTTATTTCCTAACTGCACATCTTATATATTTATCTTGTTTCAGGGAACTTATCATAATTTTTGATCATTTAATTTGTTTTTGCAAGTTCCATGAACATAGAAACTATGTCTGTCTTATTTAACTAATATATTAATATCCCCCAGCAACTAGCTTAGTGCTTGGCCCATAGACATTCAAACAATTAATATGAAAAAGGAAATGAGTAAAAGAATAATTTAGATTGAATATTTTCTTTTTTCTTTTTTTTTTTTGTACCATAATGTTTATTGAATATGGTATTTTAAATGCACAATTCAACATTGCTAGTATCTATTGAAATAGAATTTATAAGTGAATAATTGTTGCCTAAAGCACTTGTACTTTTGCTCAATAGTAGATAAGAAATATAACATTTCCAAGATTATTGTTACTATAGAAATCTTCAGATTATTAATAATTATATCTCAGTTCATTTTCCCCACTTTGATAACTAAGATATTGTGTTCAGAGAAAGATGTTTGTCCATTCATGTAAACTTCTAACAGAATATGTTCAGTAGAACATGCTTAATTTACACATTAAATATCCTCCTATAAAATTTCATTAAATATCAAATATACAATTCTATATTTTCTTTTTTTTAATTTATTTTTTATTTTTTATTGAATGGT
>NW_003852424.1:5638788-5640134 GCF_000181295.1 Otolemur garnettii
CTACTCCCAGTTCTCGGGTGTTGGGGCAACGGGGGTGCAGTGGAACAGCAGCAGCTGCACGGGAGTGTGTGTGGCCAATTAGACCTCATTCAGCCTACTGGCGCAACCAGTGGACAGGAGACCGGCAGTAGCCGGATCAGTCCTGGTTCAGCACCCTGGAGCAGTTGGGGGATGGGGGAATTGCAGCGGTAGTGTAGGGTATGCAAGCGGTCAGATCAGTCTTATTTTGGCCCCACCAGAATAGCTGGGAGGAGTGGAGGACTCCTTCACGGTGGCCTGTTGGATGTGTGTGGCACTAGCAAGCCAATCTATTCCCTCCCAGCCTGAGAGCTGGAGTGGGGAACTCCTCCACCTCCGTCTGTGGGACACACGTGGCTCTAATAAACAGTTCTTGGCCCACCCAGAACGCTAGATTCCTCCACCGCCTCCTGCAGGGCGTGCATGGCTCTGGCAAGCAATTCTGGGCCCACCCAGCACAGGTGCCTGGAGCAAGGAACTCCTCCACTGGCCCCCTTGGGGTGTGTGTATCTCTAGAAGGCTGTTTGGGGTCTGCCTGGAATGGAGGACTCCTCCGCCACTGCCTGTAGGACACTCGTAGCACTAGTAAGCAATTCTGGGCCCACCCAGAGCCCTGGAGCAGAGATCTCCTTGGCTGCCTGTGGGGTGCACGGCTCTAGCAAGCATTTTTGGGTCCTCCCAGAGTGGGGGACTCCTCTGCCACTGCCCGCGGGGTGTGCGAGGCTCTAGCAAGTAGTTCTGTGGCTGCCCAGAGCAGGGGAAATCCTCTGTGGCCACCCACGGCCCGCAGGAGGTGTGCTAGCAAGCAGTTCTATGCCCACCCAGAGCTTTGGAGCAGGGATCTACTCTGCCGCCCGTGGGGTGTGCAGCTCTAGCAAGCAGTTCTGGGCCCTCCCAGGGTGGGGGACTGGTCCACTGCCACCTGTGGGGGTGTGCGGGGCTCTAGCAAGTGATTCTGTGCCTGCCCAGAGCAGTGGGAAGTCCTCTGCTGCCACCTGCCACTAGCAGGAGGTGTGCGGCTTTAGCAAGCAGTTTTGCACCTGCCCAGAGCCCTGGAGCAGGGATCTACTCTGCCGCTCGTGGAGCACACGGCTCTAGCAAGCAGTTCTGGGTCCTCCCAGAGTTGGGGGACTCGTCCGCCGCCACTGGCAGGGGTGCGCTAAGCTCTAGCAAGTACTTCTGTGGCTGCCCAGAGCAGGGGAACTCCACTCCGGCCACCTGCCGCTGGTGGGAAGCTTGCGGCTCTAGCAATCAGTTCTGGACCTGCCCAGAGCCCTGGGGTGGGGTTCTTCTCTGCTGCCCATGGGGTGCGCGGCTCTAGCAAGCAG
>NW_003852424.1:5640307-5678551 GCF_000181295.1 Otolemur garnettii
GGCCCGCTTTGTACCTGTATTTTATGTTCTTAAATGATCTTCCTTGGATTTATAGCTTGCCAAACTTCTTTCTGGGCTCAGCTCCTTGTCTTTGGCTTCATAGATTCTGATTCCAACCAGGTTTTCTTCCTTTGCTCAGGAGCCTCAGGGTTGCTACCAGTCGGCCATCTTCCCAGAATCCCCCCAGATTGAATATTTTCAAGGGTAAAAGGAAGCATTGACCTTGATTATGACACATAATTGTTTTAAAAAGTGTATCAATGAGAGAATGAATGAATGAACAAATAAATGGAATGTGCCTGCTGACTCTTCAGAGCCCTGAATTCTCTAGCTTCATGAATCTAGTGAGTCTCTGTGGGAAAATTAAAACAAACAAACAAACAACAAAAAAAGTCTAGTTATTTGCTACTATCTAGATAAGTCTCTTTAGCCACTTAGAGATTTGGTAGGCAAACATTCTCAGACTTTGTCCAGGTAGCTGCTCAATGAATTCACTTCTTCAGAAGGGTTGACCCAGAGACCATGAGATAGCAGATACATCAGACAGCTCGGTGTGACCCCTGAGGACATTTTCTCTTTGTCCTGTAGTTTTATCATTATCAGCCGCTAAAAAGGGGTTTTGTTGACTCTGGGTCATAACCACATCTCTGTCTCTGTGGGAAAGCTTTAACCCACATTTAAGTAATGTAAAACTGGAAAAAGAAAAAATGCTTCATAATACCGAGCAAAAGGAACAAAATGAAGGGCCACTATTTGTGTGAGGCCAATCTTGTATTTGTCTTTTTCTCTCTTCCCACATCATTATTAATAGTGTCCCTTTTTCATCTCAAAAATGCCTGATTTGGACAATAAATTATCTTGTCACTAGAAACATAAGGGATAAGTTATGTTTCCTTCCTAAGGACAAGGTGAACATGCATTGGATCTTACTGAGTTACCGGGAGTTTGGGCTTTGGGACCATCAGACTGTCTTCTCCAGCCTGTTGTAAATAATACTTCTGTTCTTGGTCAGGTGTAAAAATGTTGGTAGTAATTACAGAAATAATTCTAGCAAGGCAAATTGGAATATTTGAAGGTAACTAAAGTGACTTCTCTATGCCTCATATTAATGGTGAAAATCTACAGGTCTGCAGTGAGGCCCCCATCTCTTTGGAAGTTCTCAATGGCAGGAACTGGCATGTGTCTTTACGGAGTTGTCAAAATGTTTTAGTGAATACATCACACCAAGGAGAAGCCAATCCTCCCCACTGGCTCTCTTCAGCCCCTGACTTTCTAGCAGTCATTAGGAGAGAAAGGCCTGAGTTCTCTGTTCACCAATGATTTAGGAATTATCGAGATTGTTGCCAAAGATAATGGTTTGAACACTGGCCCTGGAAGCATACTAGTGGGGTTTCAAATCTTGGTGTGGGTACTTATCACCTGTATTATCTTCAATCTCCTTGAATCTCAACATCTTCATCTGCAAAATGGGGGCACTTGTGGCTATAGGCCCAGTCTCCTAGGGTTGCTATAGTCTATGGTCTCCAACCTTTCTGGCACCAGGGACAGTTTTATGGAAGTCCATTTTTCCATGGGCTTAGGAGTTAAGAGGGATGGTTTTGATATGAGTCTGGAAGCAATAGATTTATTCTGGTCTCTGTGCAGTCAAACCTCTCTGCTAATGATAATCTGTATTCACAGATGCTCCCCAGCCCTCGCATCACCACCTCAGCTTCACCTCAGATCATTAGGAGTTAGGTTCTCATAAGGAGCCTGCAACCTATATCCCTCACGTGAGAATTTTACAGTAGGGTTTGTGGCTGGGTGCTGCTGTGGGTCTAAGGGGAGGTGGGTGAAGCTCAGGTGGGGATGCGAGTGATGGCGAGTGGCTGTAAATACAGATGAAGCTTTGCTCCCTCACCAGGTGCTCCCCTCCTGTGTGGCCTGGTGCTGGTCCTGGTCCACGGCCCAGGAGTTGGGGACTGCAGGCCGTAATGATTTAATGAATTGATCTGTGTAGATACTTGGGGTATTGCCAGTAATTGTAAGTTATTATTATTATGTGCTTATAGTTTCATGCTCTCTATATTTAGGCAAAAACTATTTTCAAAATATTTGAGACATGCTGGCCAGCACGTGGAACTCTGATATATAACAGCTCCATCACAAACCTCATTGCCATGTGTACTTTAAGGTTCATGAAGAAAATCTTGATTTCTTTAACATCTGCCTCATTATATATATGTAATGTCCCCAAATATTTTATAATTTCTGTACCTCTCTGAACCAAGACTACGGTAAAATAAATTAAATTAATTAGATCAGCTAATTATTTTAACTAACCATCATCTTACATAATGTATCCATTCAACACTGCTCCTTTGTTCTAAAAAATCCAGTTTGACTGACACATAAAAGTGAGATAATGTAAGGTTCAATTCTATTTAATAGCATCTGATTGTATTCTCTCAGTAAGTCAGATAATTAAGTAATTCTTTTGTAATTATTAGTATTAATTGTAGATTTCCTTTCTGGTTACCAGAATTATTATTCCTTCTTTTCGAGTAGCAATTATTGTTAATTTAATTCCATATTCTACGTTGATTCCTAGTAAATGACTTCAAATTTTAAACTATTGTGTTTGTTTAGGCCCTAAAAAACACGCACCCATATAACTTTTCCATTTCTTAGCTCATTTAATTTGTGATTTAGTTAGGTAGTTTTACAAAGTTAATTTGGTCATATCTGAAATCTAGACTTTGTTGTTATTTGTTCTGTAATGCACCATTCGTGAACAACAATTATTTTTTCATTGTTCTAGAATAATTTGTTTTTTAGTTTCGTCAGGGCTATAAGGATTCTTAGAAAATAATGAATACAATTCTTTTCTTTTATAAACACGAGTCCTGAGAGGTTCTGTGACTGGCTCAGGCTCATACTAATGTTCACTTTCTGTTTTCTCACTCTTTTCATCAGCTCTGCCTTTTAACTGAAAATCCTTCTCTCTCCCACTCTCTCTGTTCTTAAATTGTTATTTTTTATTCTTCAAGCCCATAATGGTTGATTCTTAGTTGTAGGAGAGCAAGGAACAGATTCTAGGAGACAGGGCTGGACATGCGGATGGTGGTAAGGGAGAAGGGGCCTGGAACTGGGATGTTGGCTGAAGATTTTGAGGTAGATGGGTGATGGGGGTGGGTGGCCAGAGATGGTCTGGCAGAGATAGGAGGATCTGTTCAAGGGGGACCCCACTGGCTCTAAAGAGGAAGAGGGAAAGTGAAGTGTTTCTTTCAGAAGTGGCCTGATAGCAGCAGTCTGGAACTCAGTGTGAGAGCCATGGGTAAGCGGGTAACTTAGCCACCCTCCTTAACAGGCCCTGCTCAGTGGTCGCCAAGCCATGTGTGCCACCACCCTGAAAGTTCCCTCCCAGCTGCCCCTTCCTTTCAGGTCCCGCTGTCATCCGCCCATTCAGGCTTACACTGGAGTGACCTAGGCTGATGTGACACTTCCGTACCAGGTCCCTGACTTGGTTCCTCCCCACTCTTGTCCATTGTGCATGACCTTTCCTAGTGCATAAATTGGGCCTTCTTTAGTGCTTACTTTGAACCTCAGTAGGCTTCTTTTTGTCTTGCACTTGAAGCCCAAGCAAACATCTTCACAGTTTCCACCTCATACATCTCCGGCTCTGCCTCCTGTGCTTCCAGCCCTCACTCTGTCTACTGGCGACCGTTCTGCCTCCTGCCTCCTTCTGGCCCTCACCCCGTCTCCTGGTCACTGCTCTGCTCCCTGTGCTTCCAGCCCTCACCCCATCTACTGTCCCCCACTCTGCCTCCTGTGCTTCCGGCCCTCACCCCGTCTACTGGCCCCTACTCTGCCTCCTGTGCTTCCGGCCCTCACCCCGTCTACCGGCCACCACTGCCAATCTGAGCACACCTCGGAATCCCTTCTGCCTGTTTCCTTCCTCCGCCTTCTCTGCCCAGAGAACACCTGCTCTTGTGCTCAGCCCAGAGGCTCTTACCACACTCATTCTCCCTTCTCCTCTTCCAAGGAGTCTGAGAGGCCCCTGGTTTATACCCAGCACGCACAGTTTAGGCAGTGGTGCCATTGTAGTGAGCCACTTACATGTGTAGGCACCTGTCCAGTGTTCATCCCCCCACCAAGGCCAAGAACATAGTAACTTCTCAATAAACAGTTTTGAAAGAATCTTCTTTTGTTTCTTGGCACACACAGTTCAGGGAAAGGTGAAGATGCAGAAATAAGACCTAAATTGGAGGCTGAAAAACTGTAGACGTTTGTTTCTCTCTTAACATTCCCCTCAGTGAGGAGTCATCTAGTTAGTGGAAGATCTCTCTCTTCTCCACAGAGGCATTCAGGGATTCAGTCTCCTTCCGTGTGGTCTCCAGGATGAAGACAGGTCACAGCCCCACTGGATTCCAGCTGGTGGGAGGAGATGACAGACAGAAGAGGGGTGGCAATGACTCACAGCCCAGGCCAGGAACAGGCACACATCACTTTTCACAATCCTTGACCAGACGCAGTCAGGTAACTGAGAGGGAGGCCCAAGTGTAGTGTATCCACGTGCCCAGGAGGTAGGGGAGGACAGGCTTTTGTGGCAGCTCACAGTCTTCACCCAGGCGGCTTCTCCAAGTTCCTTGCAGCTCCATCACTGGCGTTCCCTGCCTGAGCTCCCCAGGCATTGCAGCCATTAAGATTTCATGCTGCGTGTTGAGAAATGACGTCAGCATATGTGAAAAGGCATCCACTGTCTGATAGCAACCCGTCTTCTGTCTTCACTTTTTCTTATTTTCCTTTTAAAATTATCAACTTTTCTACTTAAACTGTCAGGCTTTATTTTTCATCTGTATGAGGAAAAGTTCCTGGACGTTAATTTTGTCTTATTTCTTTGTTTAATTAGACAATCTCTATTTGGCACAATCCAGGCCTGATTTAAATTTCTTTCCCCCTCATCTATTGTCTCTCTTATGGCATTTTCCACAAACTCTACTAATTTAGTGGATCTTTTTATCTCAATCAGCCTCATCAAGCAAAGAAGGTAATTTTTTTTTTTTTTTTTCTGAAAGTGTTTGTAAAAATTCTTTTGTCTGGCTCTTTCTCTTATGGGGTGATCTTTTGTGCTTCTTGCTTAATGCCATTGCTGTCATTTCTCACAAGGATGCTCCAAGTAGCAATGCTTCTGTAAGAGGCAGTGCCCACTTCTTTAAAATAGCTGGATTTTATTTTTTATTATTTTTTTGAGAGAGTCTCACTCTGTTGCCAGGTTAGAGTGCCAGGGCATCGTCCTTGATCACAGTGACTTCAAACTCCTCGGCTCAAGTGATCCTTCTGCCTCAGCTTCCTGAGTAGCTGGGACTACAGGTGCCTGCCACAATGCCCAGCTAATTTTTCTATTCTTAGTAGATATGTGGTCTTGCTTTACTTAGGCTGGTCTCGAACTCCTGACCTCAAAAGATCCTCTTGTCTCGGTCTCCTAAAGTGCTAGGATTACATGCATGAGCCACTGCACCTGGCTAAAACAGCTGGATTTTACGGAGCCTTGGACAGTACCTAAAGGTCCCTCTTCTCATACTTTTAAGTAAGAGTCCCTGATTATATATGTTTAGGTCTATCAATAGCTGAAGTCTGAGGAGAACAGGTTATGTTTTCTTGGTAAATTCATGACACATACATACTTATTTTTTGTCTTTTTGGCTTTTCCTTAATCTTATGGATAGATTTTCCCGACAACTTTTAAAATATTGATTCTAACTGCCCCCCTGCAAAACAGAGGTATCAATGGTGTGCGATTATCAGGTTTTTTTTTCGTTTTCTTTTGCAGTGTTTGGCCGGGGCTGGGTTTGAACCCACCACCTCCAGCTCCTTTGAGGCACAGGTGCCACCCACAATTTTCAGTTTTAAAGGCAGCTCTCTCATAACGTGCGTTAATCTTTGAGTTTGGGAAGAGAAGAGGAATCTCCCTGCTGACTGGCCTGCACAGCCCCTCTGTTGCTGGGCCTGAGGCTCTGGAACCAAGTGCTGGTGAGGGCAGGGCAGCCTCTCGCTGTCCATCCTGCCTGCTCGTTGCCCCCTCCGTGAACCACAGCAGGGTTATGCCTGGACAATTCGCCCTGCTGCCCTTCTCTCTTCATGGCCTTTTTCACTGTTAGAACAAAATGCCAAGTCTCCAGGGACCAGAGAGAAACAGAAAAAAGAAGTGGGAGGCTTCTCGGTTGTTACCTATAGCATGCACACACAGGGCACACACATACACACAATAGCAAATAATGATAATGCCTGTTTTGAGCACCTATCATGTACTGAGCACTTTGCATACATTATGCAAATCTCTCCAGAGCCCTGTAAACTGGGTAATTATTATCTTTATTGTGCTGGTTTGGGGCACACTCAGCAGCCTCTGCTGACCTTAGGGACCTCTGTGGTGGAGAGGGCGGTCAAGAACACCCCCCACTTGCCCCTCTGGGCCTTCCATATATTGCAGCACATCTGCTCTTTCAAGGCATTAGATTGTTCCGAGCCTCCTCCTACATTAGAAGATACACTTCCTGGAATGTCTAGCCTTTGTAAAGTCTTGGACAACCTTATCCACTCTTATAGCTCCCAGATCTATACCTAGAAATGCCAGTGTCTCAGCTAATCTCATGTCTGGCATCCTCAGGGTCTTCCAAATCCATTATCTGGTCATCTATGTAGAGTTAGCGCACTCTTTGTCCCACTACCACAAACTGTGCTTCCTGCCCTGTGGCTTTCCTCAGACATCCCAAGACAGAAACCAGGAGTCCCCAGTTCATCCCTCCCTGCAAGTCTCACATCTAACTGATCCACGTGTCTTGTGGGACCTACGGGACCTGTGTCAGCCAAGCTGGGTCTTGCTGTGCCCAGCACTCGGGCCCCGGCTGCCTCTTGTTGGAACAAAGCTTTTAGACCCTTTCTCTGATCCCTCCCCTGTAGGTCCCACAGGGACCCGCCTCTGCATGTGGCTAGAGGGATCTTTCTAAGCTGAAGAACTAACCACAGCCAGTTCCCATGTTACAAACACTGACTGAGGCAGGACTCACACTTACGAGTAGAGGCAACTGCAGGTTATTATGCCTGTTGTAACTTAACATACAAATTCAACTGAGGAACACACCTATAGAACCTATCTTATTTGTAACCTGGGGACTGCTGTGGTTTCTCATTTCTCTGAGTTAAATGTAAAGAAGCACTGGAGGATGAGTCCAGGTCTAATCCTGTGGCTTGGAGGTCTGCCTCCTGCCTCTGATCTCCCAGTCCCACGCCCTTTGGCATACACTCCTGCTCATGTGATGTGAATGGCTGTCCCATCTCAGGGAGCCAGTGGCAATGGTACTCTCACTGCATGTAGCATCCTCCTGCATACAGCCGACAGCTGTTCAAGATGGCCCTGTCCTCCCTGCCCTGACCCCACACTGGCCGGAGACACACATGGCCCCAGCACGTGCATACCAACAAGTACACACATGTGAACACACACAAGCTAAGCCACGTGTGCTTCTCTGGGATGCTTGTGTATACCTCAGTCCTCCAGTATGTACAATGATTTATTTGCCCCTCTTTCCTTTCCTTAGAGAAAGCATTTTTGTTGAGGACGGGCACTGTGTCTTTCTGTTGGGTGTCTCCAATGCTTTGCCCGGGCGTGTCCAAGAGCATATTTCTTGGATGGTTGGTTTGTCAGCCCCAGGATATTGTGGAGCATGTGGGACCCCTGCCCTGCCAGAGCCTGGTGTCACACTGAGTGAGTGACTGATCAAGGTTGGAGGGGGGGAAATCCTGCCAGCCTCCCGCCTCTCCTCACTCACAGAAGGACTCACTGGCTATTCAAGCCTCTCTCCTCTTTCAACTGAAATGTTCCTCTCTAATCGCTCTGCCACAGACAGGCGTTTCTCAGTAGCTGGATGGCTCTGGCTATCTCGAGTCAATTGTCATTCCAGCAACACAGAGGATTTTTGAAAACACTTTCAGAACTTGGGAGCACTGAGAAGCCGACAGTGCATGATTGCATTGGGACTCAGGCGCGAACCTCGGCTCCCCAGCGGTGGCCATGCGCCAGGCATCGGCGCCAGTAAAGACAGAACAGCCTTTTGAAGTGCTGTCGATTTAAACCAGGGAATCAGTTAACATCTCCCCAAGCAGCCAGGAGTGGGAACAAGGAGTGTATTTGATAATGGAGAGATGCTGAGAGAATAGCTCAGAGTGTGCCTCCCTTGTGATAAAGCACACTACCGAGCAGAAATTAAAATGAGAGGACTGGGGGTGACTGAGCCGCTCTCATTACAAGAGCGGCAGGCATGGGGTTGTTTTGTATCAGGAAATCAGGCGTGAGCTTGGAGGGCCTTGCGGAGGCTTGCTCGGGCATTTCCTTGTTGGTACTTGTGATGGAAATCAAGTTGCTATCAGAGTTGTAGAACTGTCTCTTCCGCATCCCTGTGTCCCTCCTGGTGGATTTGAAGGTAACCCTGAGAAGGAGAGCAGGCGGCGCTGGTCTGGAGGGACGAACGTCTCCTTGCTTTCTTCCTGCTTCCCATTCACAGATGTCAGCTCTATTCACCTGTGTGGTCCCACCCAGGCCGAGGCGGAAAGCGGAAAGAACGTGGGCTTCAAGTTTGAATTCAAACTTGAATTTCAATCCAGTTGTGTAGTTAATTGTGACAATACGCCAATCATTTTACTTCTTTGAAACTTAATGCTCTATACAGCATGTAAAGGTATGTCGAATGGAAAAAACATTAGTGAACTCACAGGATCGTGATGAGGATAAAGGAATATATTATGAATGCATCCAGCTCTGGTTAAACTTATTACTTGTGTATCTGAAGTTATTCTGCATTGGGAGTGCTTGGAATTCTTAATCATCTTTCCAGCCTCTTTTTTTTTTTTATCTGAAATATTGACACATTAAAAAAAACCATGCTACACGTGACTGGGATTTCAAAACCACAGAAATTGCCATCCAAGTTACATATGCATCCTGGCCCAAGGAAACCAAGCCAATGTGATCATATTAAAATAAAGCAATAAATTTGTAGTGCTATTAGAGTGATGAGAATACTCTCTAGATCTATTAGTTGTTGACTATTAGAATTATTAATGAGTGAACTAATAGTGTATAATTAAAACCATTTTCCTCATTTTGGAAGGAGAGTGTCACAAAACCCACAGGAGCTATTCCATTCCCATCAGGTACTGGCCGCACTAACTTGCCACGGCTGAGCTTCAATTAAGCAGTTTCCCCAAGGGTGACGGGATTCCCCCCATGAATCCAGGTGTCACTGCCAGTGATCAGTGACTACAGGCATTCCCTGGGTTACAGACGAGATAGGTGTGTCCTTAAGTTGAATGTGCATGTGAGTTGGAACAGGTACACTTCCCTATCACCTGTACTAGTCTCCATTTGTAAGTGTGAGGCACATGTCAGTCAGGTGTCTGTATTGGGGGACCTACCACCTTCATTCCTAGGTGTGAGTTGTATGTAAATCGGAGGTTTGTAACTTGGGCACTGTCTTTTATTACAGGGACCAAGGCCTAGAAATGTTGCTGTGACTCGTATGACCTCAACAGAAAGACCAAGACTGTCACCAAGAATCAGACACTAGCAGACTCTAGTGGAAATATGATATTCTAATCTAGACTAATTAATTTCCTGTTTGCATAATATAGTCACACTTAGCATGCTGTGTGCTCTTTGTAATCTAATTTCAGTTGAATTACTTTTTACAATCTGCTCAAAATGTGTTTACGACAGAGAATCAGTATAGGAATAATTTCTTTTCCTTTTCAACCCACCCTTCCTTCCTTCCTTCCTTCCTTCCGTCCTTCCTTCCCTCCTTCCTTCCCTCCTTCCTTCCTTCCTTCTCTATCTTACTTTCTCTCTTTTTTCATGCTCATTCTCTTTTTTCTTCCTTTCTCTAATTTGAAATGTGCTTCCTTCTTTTAAATAGATCAAATAAGTTGAGCAATTAAAATGTTGTCTTTGTTCATTTTATCATTTCCCAATCATCTTGTTTTGCATATTGCTTTATCAAGAAAGGCGACCTCTTTTCTTTTAAGAGATTATCAAGTGGTTGTTATCTATCTGAGATTCTAGTCTTCAGGACTTCCCCTTAAATTACCTTAAAAATCCTTTAAACATCTCTTAATGACTTTTAATATAAGACAACTTACTAAGCACCTGGGATAGAGAGATATAACCTGTAAGGTTTGTTACCCTCAATAAAATACATAATATTAGATTTGCACATTTCAGCATGCATTTACTTATTCAATACTTGCTCAATTATTCTTTAATTTTTTGGTAACTTTAAAAAATAGAGACACATAAATTGAAAAAATAGTACAGAGATATCCCATGTACCAGCCTTCTCCAATAAAATATCATGCATATCCAAAATCAGGATGTTGACATTGGTACAACACTATTTACAAAATTCAGACTCTACTTGTTTGACTATTTTAAAAAGTTTTGAGTCTCCAAAATAGTGCATTTCAAGAAGATTCTGAACCTGGGGGTGATTTTTGTCCTCTTGATGACAATGACAAAGTCTAGATACCACTAGTTGTTAATGGGGGGGTGAGGGTATGGCATCTAGTTAATAAAGGCCAGAGACTCTGGTAAACATCCTCTAAGACCCAGGTTACCCCTCACAGCAAAGAATTATCTAGCCTACAGTGTTTGTAGTAACAGGGTTGGGAAGCCGTACTTTAGAGAACTATAGGTCTCACAGCAACTCACTTCTCATTTCAGCACCATTTAAACCAGGGAGCTCAAACGCAGATATCCACAGTGGCCAGTCAGGCAATAACCAAGAGGACATCAGATCAGGGAAAGTGGGGAGGTTCAGGAAGTGTATGCCCTGACCAAAGGGAGCAGCTACTGCTCAGCTCAAGCGGGGCTTGTCATGTGGAAACATGGGCCAACTTCACTGGGTCATCAGATTTTTCCAAGAAGCCAAACATTTGGACTTTGAAATGTTGGCAAGGCCATAGAACCCCTGTTTGGTGGAAGATTCTGGGAGCAACCATTGCTACAGGGTATAAACGTGGATCCCTTGGGAAAGATGCATGGCCACGTTCTAAATGGGTAGCTACACAGGGTAGTCATCTCTCAGCCTCAGATTCCCCAAGAGAAAAATGAGAGTAGTGTAGGATTGTTTTGTGAATTGCACAAAATGAATAGTATCAAGCTTAGAACTCTGTGTTGGGTGAGAGAGGGATTTAATGGTTGTGCCATTATGGTAGTAACTATAGTCTATAAAGAAGTCACATTTTTTCCCCTTCACCATCGTTTTCTCTTTTCATTGCTAACAGTAGCCAGCACCCTGTGACAGGGTGAGCCCTTCTGACCTGACAGGGGCACCTGATGAGTGATAATTACAGTGCAACCTTCCATTCCTGCAGCACTTCATTTACTGAGCACAAGCATGGCCCTGCCTTCAGGAGAGACTCTCCCAATGTTCGTTTAGACGAGCATTTGTTCTTCTTGGAGTTTGTAGAAACATGGAGCATGAACATCACTAATCTGGCCATTTTGATTGGATTGGACAGAGTGTAAGTGACTAGACTATGTCAAAATGCTGCTGGATTCATAGGTGTGTCTGCTCCATGTGGATGTGTGGGCCTATTTTCCTAGTGGATCCCCTGGGTCACGTGTTACGTCGCTAAGTCTCGCAGCTCTTCTCGTCGTACTCCAGAGGCGAGCTGTCTGAGCTCCCGTGAGTATTCCAACATTACTCAATAGTCCCTGGGCTTATATTTAGTTGACTCAAGTGTGGCATAGCTGCTATCATTAGCCACATCCACTCTGCTCTATTTTCCATGAGTAAGATTTAGAAACATAGGATTATTGCCTATCACCTGGACTCAGAGGAAATCTCTGACCCACATTGTCTTGGAGTAACCAGGCTTTTGAATCTGGGGCAAGTTTAGAGCCAATGTCATAATCTGTGACAAATATTTCCAGTGAGCATAGTATATATGTTCTTCATTTTTAAATTTTCTTTAAATGTCAAACTGGACATATCTTTTTGTAATTTACCAGAGAACTATGGATAATAAAGTAAATTCATCTGAGCTGTGCATGTGTGCGTGCATATGTGTGTGTTAATTCCTAGTTTACTTGCTTTCCATTTGTATAACTGTATTGTTCTCAATCCATACACCATCTAAGGGATTTGGATGAAAACAAAAACTCCTCATCTTACTAAATTTCTCATAGTAGTATCTTTTACGATGTAAATGAACGTGGGGGACATACCAGTCAAGGTAAGCTAGGTGCACTACGGCAACAAATAATCCAATAATCTCCATGATAAGAATAGTGAACATTTATTTCTCTCTCATGCTCCATGTCCAAAGAACACTAGCGGGGATGTGTGTGCTTTTCCTTGCAGAGTCTGTCAGCAGCCTGGGTAGACTGAGGCCTCAATGGCCAATGACACCGTCATCTCAATATTAAGCTTCAGGGTTCCTTGTGGGTCAGGAAGAAAACTTGGAAAATCAAAGAGTGCCTTTTAAGTGCTTCCCACTCAGAGGTGTCAGACTTCAGCTTACATTTAACTGGCCAAAGCAGTCACATGGGGCACATGTGCAGAGGAAAGGGAGAGCTGGAAATCTTGCTAAGTCCTCATGCTGCCTGCTATGGATGGGAGTGTGCATCTCAATAAAAAATACTACTCTCTATATTGTGGACTGAATCGAAAATAAGAAGACAGGCTCGGTGCCCATAGCTCAGTTGTTAGGGCACCGGCCACATACACAGGGCCTGGCAGTATAAACCCAGCCTGAGACTGCTAAACAGCAATGACAACTGCAACAACAAAAAATAGCCAGGTATTGTGGAGGCTGCCTGTGGTCCCCGCTACTTGGGAGGCTGAGACAAGAGAATCGTTTAAGCCCAAGAGTTTGCTGTTGCTGTGAGATGTGATGGAAGGGCACTCTACTAAGGGTGACATAGTGAAACTCTGTCTCCAAAAATAAGAAAGAAAGAAAGAAAGAAAGAAAGAAAGAAAGAAAGAAAGAAAGAAAGAAAGAAAGAAAGAAAGAAAGAAAGAAGAAAGAAAGAGGGAAAGAAAATAAGAATACAAAACTCCTCAAAGACTATATGTCTAGTATTCCGTGAGTCAAATACATTTAGGAAATTGTAATCTCTCTCTCTCACTGAGATTTACAAAATGGACATTGTGCTTTTTTCTGCAAAGGGGAGTAGCAAATGAATTTAATCTTTGTAATACTGCTTCTATAGAAACTTTATTGAGTTATAATTAACAAAATTATAGCATGCACTAATTTTATGTGAACAACTTGATGATTTTTAGTAAATTTACAAAGTTGTACAGCAATTGTCACAACGCATTTTTAGAACATTTCCAACAAACCAAAATGATTTCTCATGAATGTTTGCAGTCAGCTAAGCCTTGTTCCCACCCATCCATGCAGGCAGACAAGCCAATCATCTGCTTTCTGTTTCTATAGATTTGCCTTTTCTCTCCATGTGGCGCAAACAACATCACACAACATGTAGTCTTCTTTCTTGGTTTGAGTTCTTTTATCATGGTTTTAAGATTTATCCATGTTGATTTTCTTTATCCTCTCATCATTTGTTAAACATTAGATTGTTTTTACTTTGGAGTTGTTTATAAGTTAAGCTACTATGGAAATGTGGTTATAAGTTTTTGTATGGGCATTTCTAGTGAGTAGATATGTAAGCATCATGCAGTAGTGATGGGTCATACAATAAATTTATGTTTAACTGTGTAATAATATATTGTTTTCCAAAGTGGTTGTACCACACTTCATATGCAAACATAATGACTTTTCCTCACATTATTCCCAACACTTGCTTTTGTCCAAGTTTTGATGATAGCTATCCAGATTGTGCTGTAGTATCTCATGATACTTATTTTATTTATTTATTTATTTATTTATTGCAGTTTTGGCTGGGGCTGGGCTTGAACTCATCACCCCTGGTATATGGGGCCAGCACTCTACTCCTTGAGCCACAGGCTCCGCCCAATGATACTATTTTTAGTTTGCATTTTCCAGACAACTAATGATGTTGATCAACTTGTCATGTGTCTATTAGCCACTAACTTTTTATTTTAAGGAAATGTCTATTTAGAAAGATTGGTATTGTTTTTTTAAATTTTTTGATAGAATTCACTAGTCAAGTCCTCCATACTTGAGATTGTCTTTGTGTGAAATTTTTTAATTAGTAATTTCTTTAAAGGCCTTTTTGTATTTCTATTTCATCTGAAAATAATGTTGAGAATTAGTACTTGTTTGGGAGAATTTGTCCCTTTCATTTAAGTTATATAATTTGTTTGCATAACAGTCTTAATATAATGTCTTATTGAGCATCTTCACTTTCATAGGGTAGGTAGTGATATCCCTCTTTCATTCCTAATTTATTTTTATAGTTTGTTTTTCTCTTCTTTAGTGTTTTTTTCTGGTTAAAAATTTTGTCAGTTTTGTTGAGTGCTTTAAGGAATCAATGTTCAGTTTTATTTTTTCTGTTTTGTTTTTGGTCTCTAATGGATTTCTAATTTAATCTTTATTATTTTGTTTTTTCTTCCAGTTTTGATGTTAATATGGTAATCTTATTACAGTTTGGCATAAGGTTAGATCAGCTATTGATGTGTGATCCTTCTTCTTTTTTAATACAGGCATTTGAAGCTATAAATTTCTCTCTAAGCACTGCTTTAGCTGCATCTCACACATTTCCATATATTGTGCTTTCATTTTCATGCATTCAAAGTATTTTCTAATTTCCTGTGTGATTTATTGTTTGACCTATGGTTTATTTAAAAATATGTGTTTAATTTCCAAATATTTGAGCATAACTCAAATTTCTTTTTGTTGTTGACTTTTATTTGAATTCCATTCTGGAAAGAGAATATATTTTATGTGATTACAATCCACTTAAATTTATTGAGACTTGTTTTATACCTATTTTTATGCCTAGCACATGGTGAATGTTCTCAGGGGAACTTAAAAAGAATATTTGTCCTGCTATCATTTTGTGTGGTGTTCTACTAGATTTCAATTAGGTAAAGTTAGTTGATAATGTTGTCCAACTCTCCTGTACATCTCTGGTTGTTGGCCTAGTTGTCTTACCAGCTATTGAGAGTATAGTAATGAAATCTCTGTTATTCCTAAATTGTCTAATCTCCATTCAGTTATGTCAGGTTTTCCTTCATATATTTTGAGATTCTTTTGTTAGATGCATAACAAAATGTTTAGAACATAATAAATAACAAAATAGTTGTAATGTTTATATCTTCTTCATGAATTTTATGTCTTTTTGTTGAGTTGACCATAACTGATCTTGAGAAAACCTCCCTCTTTTTCTCAAGCAATGCTTTTGGTCTTAAGGTATATTATTATCTGATATTTTGTTTTTGTGTTAATGCCATTCTAGAGCTCTTACAGTTATTATATGTATGGCATTTTTTTCTGTCCTTTTACTTTTAATCTAGTTATGTCTTTGCATATGAAATATGTCTCTTTTAGACAATATGGAGTTGGATCTTGTCACTAATCCAGCGTGACAGTCTCTGACTTGTTATTGGCACATTTTACCCATTTACACCTGATGTGATGGTTGATACAGTTGAATTACTTCTGTCAGTATGCTATTTGTTTTCTGTGTCTTATATGTGATAAGTCACTTTTTCTCTTTCTGCCCTCAGGAGTTTCTTTGATTATAAAAAGTTTGACTATAAAGTATCTGGACAGAGATCTTTTTGCACTTAACTTTCTTGGAGTTGTTGAGCTTATCAGTTGTAATATATTAACATTTTTCATTAAGTTTGGGAAGTTTTTTTTAATAGACCCCAATTTTTATAGGAGTTTTAAGTGCACAGCAAAGTTAAACAGAAGATACGGAGAGTTCCTACTTACTCCCTGGCCTACAAGTGCACGGCCTCCCTATCAAACAGACCACCTTGTAGGGGTACATTTCTTGCAGATGATGAACCTATGTCATCATCACCCAAAGCCCGTCATTTAAATTAGGTTTCATTTTTGGTGTTGTACATTTTATGGTATTTGACATATATACCTAGCATTATACTATACTATCACATAGAGTAGCTTCACTACCCTAAAATCTCTGTGCTCTGCCTACTCAGCAAATTTGGTAAGTTTTTACTAAAATTTTTTAAAATTTTTCTGCTGTTTTGTTTACTATTTTTTCATTTTGAGACTTCCATTAAATACATGTTGTTATGCTTGATGGTGTCCCACAAGTATCTAAGACTTTATTCATTTTTCTTCATTTTTAGTTTTTCAGATTAGATAATTTCTATTGATCTTTGATTTCACTAATACATTTATTTTCCAGATAAAGTGTGCTATTGAACTCCTTTAGTAATTTTTTCATTTCATTTATTATACTTTTCACCTCTAGAAATTTCATTCGTTTATCTATCTAATTGTTACCTCATTATTGATATTTTCTCTTCAATAAATCATTATTGTCATACTTTTCTTTAATTCTTTAAGAATTACTCCAATTACTTGAATATGTTTTTAATAAGTACTCTAAAGTTTTTGTGTGCTCAAGTTAATACCTGGACCTCCTCAGAGGCAGTTTATAGTGACAGCTTTTTTCCACATATTGGTCACAATTTAATGTTTTGTTAGATATCTTATGCCTTTTTGTAGAAAATTGGATCTATTGGATAGCATTCTTAGCAACTCTGAATTCTGACCATCTCTCCACCCCAGGATGGTTGTTGCTATTTATTCATTTGTGAATTGATTCACCAGGAATATTTCCATGAATTCCCTGTTCTTCAAAACAGTGTATAGCTACTTATATCTCACTCAATAATTATTATTTTAAACTCTTGTTTTTTATTTTTAATCCTGGTTTTTTAGAAGTTGAGTTGAATTACCAGGTCTCAAGGGTAAGCCCATGAACTATTATAGACTGTTCTCAAACACTTCAAGCCAGTAAAGCTTCTAAACTTTGCTGTGCATGGGTTAGAAATTAAAAATTAAAGCAAACTAAAAGTAGTTTTGATTTTTATTTTCCATGGCCTATCTATGCATGCACAAGGATTCTCATTTAGCCAAAGGTGTGGTGAGAGTCAGGGCCCTTTTTGGTATTTCTAAGCGTATGTGAGGACATAGGTAATGTGCAGTCTTCCAGACTGCCAGGGTTATGTGAGTAGTTACCAAGACTCACTATGCTTACTGTGTTCCCCAGATCTTCTTGGTACATTTCTGGAAAGTTTGCTGCTTGCCCGAAGCAGAATGAAACTTCATGCTACCCGCAACTTTGGTTTTCTTCCTCTGTTCGACAGTGAAATCTCCAGATGTGGACTTTTTTCCATCATCCACATTAAGTCAATGAAGTTATTGGATTACATGCCTTGCCTTACCTTGGTAAAATTCAGAGCTTACAGAGTTGAGGGGATCCTAGCAGCCTGAAACTAAAACAAACAACAACAAAAAAACCCAGGGCTCTTACTGAATTTTAATTGTTCTTGAATAAGTACTTCTCAATTTGTTGGATACTTTTGGTTGATTTCCAGAGTACTTAAATGATTACTTTTTGATAGTTTTTTTAGTTTTATTATTACTTTTAGGGAGAGGATTTGCTGGATTTCTTAAGTATCTTGTCTCTTTATTGCTGTTTAAATCAACATTTTTAAGACTTTTTTTTTCTTTTTGCCAAGCATCATCTGTTTGCCCTCGGTGCAACTGTGCTTCTAGAACAGTGATTCCCAACCTTTTGGCACCAGGGACCAGTGTCATGGAAGATCATTTTTCCATGGACACAAGGGGTATTTGGACAGAAGGCACAGCTCAGGTGGTGACGCTGTGCAGCTCAGTTTCTAACAGGCCATGGACTAGGGCTACTCTGCAGTCTAGGGTTTGGGGACTACAGTTCTGAAACACTGAGGTGGATGAAAAGGGCAGAGATCATTTCAACCTGAATTGCTTTACATACTGTCCACTATTTTTACCGCAATGTATGCTTGTCAGCACTCAAAGTGGTAGTGGGGGAGGAGACAGGGAGAAAGGGGCAAACTTTATGGATCACACACTTTCAGCTAAATCCAGGCTTTATATATGGTTTGTGTAAGCCACACTGATGTCCTCTATTTAGTTGGGAGATGACACAGACAAATCCAGATTTAGAGTTTTTCTTGCCTCCCCTCCCTGAAAATCTCAAAATATTGTGGTATTCCTATATGGCAAAAAAAGATAACAATTAAACATTTAAAACTACACAGTCCCCAACTGACACAGCACACCTATTCATGTCAACTGCATGAACCCAGACATTATGTGACATTATAGCTTCAATCCTCAAAGAACCATTCATATTAATAAAGGTTGTTTATTCATATTCTGATTTCTTTGAACACATCTCAGATTTAACCAGCAGCAGGGTACAAGCCCAATAACTTTATTCAAAACCAGGACTGTTGAGGCCACATTCTTAAGCTTGATTTGTTTCAAGACCAATGGCAAGGGTATGCAAGACAGCGGCTAGTTACTGTTAATGGTACTGTCAGTAGTCATAAGGCAAAGTGGAGCCTCTGGCTTTCATAGTGATAAACCTTCTTGATTAGTTTAGCTCTGGGCTCTGACTCCATGGATATACACATATATTTTTGGTTTGAATTTAAGTTACAGTCAAGCAAATTTATAAGTGAATGTAATGGGTTGGAAAAGGATGCCTAAGTGTATGTAGGAAGCTGCATCTGGGGCAGGCTTTGAAGTAGTCAGGAAGCCCTTTTGAAGAAGTGAGATTTTAGGAGTAATTTGCAGAGTAAGGAAAGAAAGCTTCGAGGTATAAAGTAAGTAGAAAGCCCAAAGCAAAGGGGCCAACTTAAGAGAGGGTAGGGAGGCAGTTTGGCATGAGAGGACCACAAAATTATTGAGAAAATAGAATGAAAAAATTGAAAGAAATTGGCAGTAAGAAAGAAAATGGGTAACTCAGAACGTTTCCTGAATACCGTGTGCTTTTAAATACTTGCAGTGTACTAATCCCCATGCCCTTTAATAGAACCCCAACCACTTACTATCATTCCCCTTTGCCACCCCCATGTCTTCATAAATCCCACCCCTGGTCCTACCTGCATGACTCAGGAGAGTTCCAAAGCTTTGAAGGTGAAGGTGGCTGGTTCTCAGTGGCTCCCTTATTTCCTTTTTTGTGTTCGAATTCCAAAATCACTCCCATTTTAGTTACTTAGCACAAATGAATGTGTTTCCTTTTCCAGGTTCACTGTGGAGTTGACTGCAAGGCTCTTGTGCCTTGCAAAGTCACCATTACTGTGCCAATATCAATATTAATCATATACAGCTTGATACTGTCATTGAATAGTTTTTACGCAGATGATATTAACGGATAAAATATGGCATCCTCATGAGAAAACATTACCTTGAAATATTAGCATTATGATATGTTAATTTCTTTGGAGGATATGACTACAGATATATGAGCGGAGGTAAATTTTCCAGCACTTTGGCTGACAAATTCCATGTCAACATAACTCTCAAGAATTTGTATTACTACTTGGCGATGACTTATATGATGATGTATAACAACTTAAGGGGTTTTAAAATGCAGTATTTTGACTAATGTGGTTTAGTAAATAGCATTGGTGATTAGTCCCTTTCCTTTTACTCCCCCCAATTTCTGTAATACTGACAAAAGCCTGTAATAATAATAAAAATCACCTCTCCAAATGGAAAGTGCCCTACTCCATCACTAGCGCTCCCTGGGAATGCTCCAAGTTCCGTACAGAACAGAGACCTGGGAGCACTGCAAAATCTGATTCAAGCTGTGCTCATTGTCTCATTAGCACCCCCCTTTCTATCAGGGCATTTGGACCCAAGGTCTAATTTCTAAGAACTTTTGCTACAGAGATTCTTTCACTGACACTGGGAGAAGTATCAGTGGGTCTGACACTGGGTAAGCGTATCGCCCTGATGCCCTCCAATTCAGAAATTGTGAACTCAGCCTGAGACAGCTTGGCCCGGGAGTGGCACCCACCCTCTTTGGTATTCTGTGCAGTTTTGTAGAGGTGTCTACATTCCATCATTTTGTGAGGGAACTGTAGTCAAAATGGCAGTCATTTATAGTTATTTCATGTGTCCCAGTGCAAGAAAAAAAAATCACCCCAGACACCTTCTCCTGATAATTGAGAGCAGGAGTGGTCTTCTGGGACTTTTCCTGGATACCAACCACCTGTTCTCACGTGAGGCTAGTGTCTGTTTCACAGTCATCTGCTGGCTCTCATCATTTGGAAGCCATTAACTTCCTATTTAGTATTTTTCCCTGGAAATCTCTGCCCTATTTCTGTTTATATACTGCAGCCAGGCTCACTGATGTTTGTCCTCTGAGAAATAGTGCCTTCTCAAGCATAGCTCAGCACAAGCAGAACAGGCCACCTTTTCACAGTCAACATAGACAGTAAACTCATGTTTACTATTTGGGGAAGGCAGAAAGTCTCCTGGCCTTTCCTATCTGATTTGGCACATGAAAGGTGACGGACACAAAAAAGAACAGAGCTCACTCATAAATTATTTGCAGAGGAGCTCAACTACTGGGGCTCTTGAATGCTTCCCACGTGTTGGGCTCTAACACTACCATTCTTAGTCCTCAATTTCAAGTGAAACAATGAACTTGATATTAATCTGTCTTAAGGAGAAGCATCTGGAGGCTGGCTAATAAAACTTCAATTTGATGGAGGAAAAGGGCTCTCAATCAAATCCTGCTTACACATGCTCTTTAGAGCTCATGGCTGGCTTCCCTTTGTCCAGAGATCCCCAAACCTCCTCCTTGCTGTAGGTGGTGAGCAGATTGCCTTTCTGAGTGTGGAAGTTTGAGGTGCAGTACTTTCTGCTACTAGGTAAATAAAACCCCAAATCTCAGCAAAACCTTCTTCCCTTCACCTCATCTTCTCCCATTCTCTCCATCCCATCCTTATTCTCCTCTCATCTCCCTCACTTTGTACTCAACGCCCTTTCTAGAGGCTCTGGCCCAATGTCTGGCTCTCTACTGCAATGGTAAATGGCCAATACTCTTTCTCCAGGCATCCAGATCCTCCAGAGGCAACTTCTGGAGTGTCACTGACTTCTGATGTAGTGACAGAAAGCAAGACAGCTGGCTTGCATGACAGATTGGCAGTGAATATCCCAGACTTGGGGGACCATGTTTAAGGGCCTCCAAGCCATTCTGTGCCCAGGACAATGCCATCTGTGAAGCAGAGTGGACATTAGGTAACGCAAGATTTCCCCATCACTGAAGTTATTTCTTTTTGCCCTTAAAAAGATTCCTTCACTTTTATTTTTAATATCATGGACTAGTTATTGAAATATGGAAAAGAACTCTTAAATTTAATTTTTCCTAATACACTTTAATTTTTAGAGCCATTTTGGTTCACAGCAAAATTGAACAGAAAGTACAGAAAATTTCCATGTATCTCATTCCCTCCACCACATACAAATGAACTCACCATCAACACCCCTCACCAGCACGTTACATTTGCTCCAATTGATGAGCTTACACTGACGTATTGTTATTCAAAGGCTGTAGTTTACATTAGGGTTCACTCTTACTGTTTAAGCAGTTTATGGGTTTGAATAAAGATGTAATGACATCTATCTGTGTAGTATCACATGGAATAGTTTCACTGCTTTAAAAATCCTCTGTGTTCCACCTGTTCATTCTTTGCTCATGGATAACCTCAGGCAAATCACTGGTCTTCTTCTGTCTGCAGAGTTTTGCTTTTTCCAGAATGTAATATAGTTGGACTTCCACAGTATGTAGCCCTTACAGGCTGGCTTCGTCCCCTGAGAAATATGCACTTAAATTTCGTCCATGTCTTCTCTCATGGCTCATTTTTTTTTTTTTTTAGTACTGAATAATAATTCATTGTCTGAATGTACCATAGTTCATTAGTCCATTCACTTACTGAAGGACATCTCAATCACTTCCAAGTTTTGGCAAATGTGAATAAAGTTGCTGCAAAACACCATGTGTAAGTTTTAGAGTGGATGTAAGTCTTTAAGTCGTTTGGGTGAATACCAAGGGGCGCAAATGCTGGATCATATATTCAGAATATGGAATAGCTTCCTGATATCCTCAGTCATCCTTGCTGCTTCTTTTATTTCATGCTTTTATAATCTGGTTGATTTTTCACAATAGGTTGGGTCACATCAGCGTTTCTGAATTAGAAGCTACCTCTTTCCAGAAAAAAAAATTTTTTTTCTATTATTTTTTGAAGAAACATCTATGCAAAATGCAACAAAATGCATTGCAAATATTGTAATTCAGTTAGTCTCTTTTTAGCATTCTTGTGCAATTGATGTGATATTCATTCTCTGACAAGCCTTTTGCACCGTATAGGCTGATCTTGGCTGAGTGAGGAATAGAGTCAGTGGGGGGATTGAGAAGTATTGTGGTGGGCAGATAAGCTCTTTATCTATTCAACATGTTGGTGCACCATTTTTGAAATATGGCTATTGTTAGAATGAAGGCTAACAAATAAATTCTCTTTGGGGTTGAAGTTTTTGAGCATTTTTCAGAAGATGAATCTTGAGAGACTGCAATGAAGAGAGAAGTGAGTGTCCATCTCATAGTTCAGTAAATTACAGGGAGCACTGAGTAATCAAAGAGGAAAAGTTTTAAAATCACTAAGAAGTGGAGTTTGAAGCCTAGCCTTGCTATTGCCTCATTGTGAAAATTTGGAAAAATTACTTAAATTCTGTTTTTAAGTTTTCTTTTCTACAGATGAGTTTAATAATATCTATTCTACAGGTTTATTGGGACGTCCAATTTGAGACTATTTATGTAAAATGTTGGATACAGAATAAGTATTCAATACTATATGTCACCTTATATGTGAGATTTTCAAATTCACAAAGGTCCTCACAGATCAAACAGGTCATTCCACAGCAAAGCAGTCATGTGGCTACAGAGTCCAGGCTTTGACTTCTCCTTGCTCTTTGATCTCTGTGGTTTAAAAACTATTTCTATTCTAAATTCCCCTAAATTAAAGCAAATGTAATTAATAAATGATCAATAAAATGGAACTACTATCCACAACGAAATATTTGCTGGCATATTTTTCTTTATCCTAAATGTATCAATCAAAAGGAAAAGTAAATAATGGCAGAAGTTTTGCCATCATGAGTGTGGATATCTATCAGGCTAGTTTGAAATACATGACCTCGGTGGCTTCAGATGGCATAAAAGAGTAACTTCAAACACACACATGCACATGCACACGTACTTACACGTGCACACAACCAGACCTTGAAGAAAAATGCTCACTTTGAGAATTGAAATTATTTACCTAAACCTTTCTGTGCCATACGTAAAATTAAGTGTTGGAACCAAAACATTTTAAGTGCAAATGCTCCAAGTAGTATCAGTGTTCCACTCACTGACTCTTCTCACAGTAATCCATTTAGAAGTAATCTTATGTTTCATTTCCCTAAACCTGCTTAGCATTAATATAAAAGGCCCACCTCTGAAGGTAAACTCAGGATTTGTGTGTCAAGACTGTGTTTTACCTGACACTTTGAAAATGGAGACTAAGGCTCTTCTAGCTCACTGGGCATCACAGGAATTTTTACTTTTAGAAGGTAAGGCAGGAAACTTAAAAAAAAAAAAACTCTAAATGTACGTGTACACTGTAAATAAAAGTGATGATGACCAGCCAGCTAGGAGACTGCTGAAGAGATGCTGTATTTGAAAACCCCCAGGATCACATGCATGCCCATGCAAATACACATACACGTCCAAGTTGACCTTAAAACTACTCTAGTTATGAAATGTTTCACATTTTCTTTCCTAACTTCTCCTTCCTAAATTTTGTATTTCATTTTACATTTTCTTTACATTTTAATATCTCTAAAAAAAGATATGTCTTACTGACAGCATATACAATTTAATTGGTAGCATTTTTAAGCATATAAAATAATAGTATCTTTTTTCTATGTATTATGTAAAATAATAGAGTATCTTAAAATTTAAGTTATCTTAGGGTCAGTGATTATAGTGATTCAGGTATTTTATTATTCAGATGTCAGTAATTCAGACATTAATGAAAAATTTTCCCATTTTGGTTTTTATTTTTTTTGATGAGTTTCTCAAGATTTAATAGTACATTCCTGACTTGAGAGCAAGGACTTTAACATTTACCATTATAATTGATTTCTTTAAAAATATTATGATTTCATAAGAAAGAATATCTATGACTTCATTATGAGAACTTTATCAAAAACTGTCATCTCCGTGTGCACATTTTCAATTGTCTTCAGCTGGCCCATTTTTTCTGGCTCTGTCATGGAGGATTCCATCGCTCACGTCTTACCTGTGTGCATATATTATCCATGCTTCCCTTAAAAAACGGTAATAATACTAAAGCCCTTCCTGGCAAACTCATTACCTGCCTTATCACATTCCCTCTTATAAAAGCCTTGCAAGACACAGCTTACTGTTACCAGTTGATAGATTAAAAAACAAACAAACAAAAAAAGAGAATTGGAGAGGTTAAGTGCAAGGTCATACTTAATGTGCTAAGAAGTGACAGAGTTCGGTTGGAATGATGCCTGCCAGCATTGAAAACTCTTACCCAAATTGCTTCATTGGTCTGTGTTTTCTAATTTTCCCAGCTTTAATTTTCAGGCTTGCTTCTTTAGGCTCTGCCTGCAAATGGCTTTACTGAAACAGATCCACCCATTGTCAGGCAATCACATGTTGGGCGATCTCCCTGACGTTACATCCCAGCTGTCAACTGTTCTTCAACAAGGTGTTACGCAGCATTCCTCTTAGCCCAATTTTCTGTACTTCATCTTACCTGCACTTTCTTCTTTTCAAATCCCTGAAGCCTAGTTAGATAGTTACTGTGTCCCTATGTACCCACATTGCTAGGTACACAAGGAAAGCATTGAACTCTTAGAGCTTACATTCCAAGGATGAGAAATGGACAGGCTTTCTGTTTTCACTCTTAGCTCTGGTCTCAAGAACATTCATTAGCTTTTTTAAAAAAATGATTCAATATTTACTAGATGCCTGCTCTGTTTCACATCCTGGGGTAGGCAGCAACAAATCTGCTACGGCCTCAGTTCTGCCAAAGCTCTCAGTCTGGAATACAAGACAGATATCAAGCAATGAGATTACCTGTGTGGTGAAGGTGGAAGGTGCATGGTGGCCAAGAGTTGGAGCTTATTGACCAGCATAGGAAATCATAGAAGTAAGATCTGAAGGTCATGAAACTCAAGTTCACAGCCACCAAAGTTAGCAGTGAAACTGATAGATAATCTTTGATCAAGAAAATTCTTGCTATTGGAAGGTTCTGTTTCAGTCTTTTTCTGAAGTTGACACAGAAATTTAATGTATATTCTTAAGCTATTTGTTTTATGTGTGATGACTCCAAATCTGGAGATATAAGGGGGTGGACATGATTACCATAACTAATTGTCAGCCACTTTAGATTATGTGAACATTTTGATTTTATTTTGGATCATCCAGTCTCTCCAAGGAAGTGAACTCCTTCTTTAAATAGTTTCAATTTTGTGAACACTCTTGCCAGTAAATTGGAATATAAGCAGTCAGTGAACACGTTTAGAGCTACATCTCAAAAGGGACCTATGCTTTCATACTCTCTGTGCCTGGATCAATCGACATATTATGCAATTATCTCCATTCACAAAGAAACGTTAATTATTTCTAGGCTGAAAAACTAGTCAAATTAATCTCTAAGCTTTGGACAAAACAATTGGTTCCTTATTTCCAAAATCTATGTTTGATTTAGGAGAAAATTGGCTTATCTGTTACAGATTCCTTTTGCTTTGTTTGTTAAAAGTTCACCTGAAAAGTCCTGTTTTATGTGCAAAAGGAATTTGGAGATTAGACCTAGTCATTTTAAACCAAGTGATGTATGTTCAAGAAAGAGCAAGTAAGGAGAGACCACAAGAATATAATTGTTTCAAATTCAGAAACGGCAGGACTTGAGCTTGTATTTACGTTATGTGCACGGTAGGCAATTAACCCTGGCCTAGCCAGGCAATGACCAAGGGAGAGCATCGTGTCGTCTTTTCCTTTGACTGCCCCAAGTTGCAAACTAAACTTGCTCTTCCCAAATAGAGTGAGCTGCCAGACTTTTGATGTATCTTAGGCTGAGTTAATCAGAGGGCCTCCAAAGTAGCACTAAATATTCCTTTTCTCCATGTTAGTTGGTTAACTCATAGCTTAAAAATTGTGTGTGCATTCATGAGAAGGGTGTGGGAAAATTGAGGATACCAAAAGGAGAACCAAAGTATTGAGAGACTATGAGATACGGTCAAAGTAACTGGGAATGTGTCACCTGGAAAAATAGAGCATGCCTTCTAGTGGGTAGCTGGGTGTCAGTGGGGAGTAACTGAGTCTCATTCCAAGGACCAGAGTAGAACCGCATGTTAGTGAACATGCAGAGGTGGGGAGATTTTCTGTTGTACATGCCTCACTTACACTATCCATTTATAACTTCTGCTATCTCACTTAATCTCTACGATGACCTTGTACTTGATCCTTATCGAAGCCAGAGTGTTTAAGTCCATCTGTTTGGGGTTGCTCAGGTGGATCTGGGACACACATATTCATTATATCAAATAGCCAGCCTTAAAGCCCTATAGATAGATGTAGTTGGGAAAATATAATAAAGACTTTCCCACAAAGAGAGTTGTTAAAACCAGGAAAAAAAGTAAAATTTATTTTTTAAATGGTTAAAAATAAAACAAAGAAGAGAAACCTGATGACTATTCAGAAAAAAATGTGTAAGTCCCTTTCTAATGGAATTGTCCATGTTGAACCTTCATGAAGAAGATTTAGTATGTGGGTTCCAGGGTTATATTATTTTTTTGAGGCTGAATACCCCAGAAAGTAGCAAAACATACTTGTGGTCTGATCCACTTTTGGTCTCTCACTTTCCGTAGTGTGTCGTGCCTCATGCTCTTTGATTTCAGTGAGGCTACTAAGGCTCCCTTCAAAGATGCCCTTACTAAACAATTCTGGAGTTGATTTGGATAAGGGTAGGCCTTTCAATCAACTTTTAAACATTTATGTCGAAGTCTTTCCTCTGGCATACATACTTTCTGCCTTCAATTCCATCAGTCTAGTTTTTTGCATAGGCCAAACTTGGATGATGTGGAGATATTGAGTTGAGGTCTGGGACTACTTGTCTTAGGCTCAAGCCAAGTTTCTCTCTGTATTTACTTCATCAGCCATTGTAGCAATGCAAATACCAGCTTCATATATATGTTTTGTAAGTTTAACCAATTCCTCATTCCAGCAGGGTGTGGAATGAGATTTGATGAAATAGGATGAGCAAAGCTCGGGGCACTTGCAGAAGAATTCTTGAAAGAAAATCTGGTAGTTAACAGAATCAGTTCAGAAGGCTGGTAACATAAAAGCCGAATGCATGGTGGCTGTGGAACACGGTCACCCACACTCTCCATTAACCAGTGTGATGAATTTGGACAATGTATACCTTCTTCAGGACCTGAGTTTCCTTTATTCCTGAAAGATGAATGAGGTCACAAACCAAATGAAATCCAGGGCTGCTTCCTGCCAGAGCATTCTGTAGGTTTATGAAAACACAATACACATTTTAGATAAGTACATCTTCAGGTTTAACATCGAGGTTGTCTTTCTTTACAAATTCATTTGTATTGTCTGGAGCTAGAAATTGTGAAAAGGTAGAAACAAATACAGGAAAGGGGAATAATATTTTTGAAATAGGAAAGAAAAAGTTCAGATAGAGACAAAATACAAGAGGAAATGTCTAATGTGATGGGATAGAGAGTGATTTGGGAACTCAAGTTCCTGACGGAAGCGAAAGATTCAAAGTTCTTACCTCAAGCATTCCCTGTTCATTATGGTAACACTTGTCTAAATTATTTATGTTTGTTTTCTAGTTGAGCTCCATGATCGTCATCTTCCCCAGAAGATTGGGAACGCTTGGGGAGCTAGAATCTTCTTTGATTTAGGTTTATTTCCCCCACTATATTTTAACCCTCCAAAAATGGCACAGTTAATAAATACGCAGCATTAAACTGAACTTTCCTGGGGAATGAAAATGAATGTGCCCTCTATTTTATCATTCTGGCACTATTTTTCTCCTGCCTAAGTGCAATGGGCAGCAAGGTCAGTGGCAGAAGGAAGTTTCAGGCTATAGTTTTTCTCTGTTCTTATCTCCCCCTCTCCCTTAGTCTTTTGAAACACCCAAATGGCAAACCTATCGGTCAGGCCTGAAAATGACCACACAGATAACAAGATAGGAGGTTTCTTTGGCTGACCCCAAGGACAAATGCCCAGATTTCCAGCGTTCCAATTAAGGGTATTCTCAGAAAGACTTGGCACCATACTTTTCCTTCTTTGTATTACAGTCGATGTGAAGTGCCGAGAGCTGGGTCCTACCAAATAAAATCCAAGCCTGCCTCCCTGGATTGGTAATAAAGACAGGTTTCTTCCTTTCTGGGACTTGGGATCAGCTTTTTGTCTTTGGTTATTCGGAACATAATGGGGTTGATACCTGTTGTATTACTCTAGAGCATTCTGTCACTTGGCTGGTTAAAAAGATGGGAGTGAGGGGTGGAGGGAGGAGAAGGAAGCTGTACTTGATCCTTATGGAAGCCAGTTAAAATTAATTGGAAAAAGCTTTTAAAGACCCAAGATGCAGACCAAATGTATCTCCAACCCGTGGCCTCATCCCGCACTGAACGCGAAGGTCACTGGCGAAGCTGCAGATTTATGCGGAAGGGGTGGGTGATGGAAAATGAGACAAAAGCATTTGGATTTTATTATTCCATTTACTCTGACCCTGGGCCATAAAGGGTTTGGAGAGCCTGTTTTATGTATTCAGCTGGTTGCCACACTGACAGGCATTTGGAGCCACTTAAATAAACCACCCTGGTCCCACAGCTGCAACAACACCGTATCAAATATAGGTTAGGGTTGAAACGTGGAGTCTGCAACTCGGCCTCTCCAGCAGGTGCACGGAGAAGAGTTTTTTGTTTGTTTTTTTGTAGCCCTTGTTTTTGGAACAGCTTCCTTATCCATCTATTGATTTTGATTTTAAAGCTGACTTGGATCCTAGAATGGATTCAGTTTTTGCATAAAGGGTGTGCAATTTGGTTTGACCCCTGTTTTCCAAGAAGGCTCTATCTTGTCCTAGTATTTGAGTTGAGTTTCACAGAGGCTGTCTAGTGGCAGAAAGCGGGTGAGTTTTTGTTGTGTTTTGTTTTGTGAGATTTGCGTTGATCCGTGTACTTTTAAATTTTGTTTTAAATTGTCTTATTCTACTTCAGTGAATTCTTTAAAACCAGCTGGGTTGTTGAGAGTTACAATTGAAAAGTAGACGGCGGTGCGTGGGGAGCAGAATTCAACATGGAAGACAATGAAATTGAATCCACAAGTGTGCCTTGGTGATAGACAAAACATATGTCTAGGTTTTTTGTTTAGGTGTGGCCACATGGGAGCTCAACAGAGCAAAGAAGGAAACCTAGAAGAATAGCAGACCCTTCATTGTGGATAATGCCTCACAGGTTTCAACACGTTTCCTATGTGTGCCTCATCCCAGCGCAGATAGTATTTCCATTTTACAGATGTGGGAGCTGAGATGGAGAAAGGTTAAATGACTTGTTGAAGGGCCACATGATGAGAACGGGGCGATCTCTCAGCCCGTGGCATTGCCCACATACACGATTCTTCTTATAGCAAGATCTTTGCCTGCTGCCCAAGAAAGATGTGATTACCAGACAGAATCCAGGTGCTCTGATTCTGAAAACCAGAGAGACTCAAATGTTCGGGGGTGCACTGAAACGCAGGCCTTAACCTGGTCTGTCACCTGGAGAACGCACTTCCTCAGATCCCCAAAGAGGGTGTGGACAAGCTAATTGAAGTGATCTGTTTTATTTCATACTGTTCCTTTTGTGTCTGTTCTTCATAGAAAAGCCATCAGGACTTGGAACTATTAATCATTTGTCACAAAGACTGATTTTGCCTTTCTTTGTCCTCTGTAGACACTTACCCAAAAAACACCCTGGAAGTTCCACTATGGTATTTTTATTCTTTGATGTTTCTTCCAGTGTCTGAAGATCAGGGAAATTACTGACAGAAATGTTGCAGTTATTGAAATTATATTGTTTTTGTTTCCAGATTTTTGTCAGTACTCTATCGTTCCATGTTAACATCTAATATCTCAACTGGGCTCCCAAACACAGCTTTAGAAAAGCTATGTGAAAAAAATAATTTCCTAATGTATTTTATTTTTCCAAATAATTAAAAATTTTCGAGTATAAAATCTATATTCCTAAATTTATTCTCTGGTTCAAATTGGAAACATACACTGAAAGAGATATAAATAATATTATATAATTTAAGGTACGATATTAACCCACCAATTTTTTTCAACTATATTTTTCTATTGATTTTTTTTCCCCTGTTAATTTTGTAAAGGTGAATGAGACTCATCTTCCCAGGTGAACACGGTAGAGCTGGGAATGTTACTTCTTTGGCATTTCTCCAGGATTCTACACTGACTTACCACATTCATGTCAAGCTTGCCAAAGATGACACATGGCCGCGTTTTCAGAGGAATCTTTTTGAAATTCCACCTGCCCTTCCCTCTTTCTCAGAATCAGTTCTCTGCCTAGTTTCAGCAGCCCACCATATCCCCAGTGCCAAGAGAATCAGAGCTGAGTGCCAGGGTTGGAAATCTGTCAAACTTCTAATGTAGTCCAGTGGTGGATTGAAATTATGACTCTGTGTGCTCAATTCCATGTGAATATTTGGCAATTAAAATATTAATATGTTGCTTAGGTCTTAAATATTTGTTTCAAATTCAGGCCTTAGTTCTGGGTATTTTCCGGGCCCTTGTTTTGCCCATTCATTTCTTCCCCTCCTGTCCCCTCGTTCCTGCCCTCTCAGGCCCTGTGAGATGTGCAAAGCTTCTTATGATCCAGCTTACCCAAGGGTGCCTCCTCTTTCCTGAAGTTCTCTGGCTTCAAATTGACATTTATTTCCCCCCACCAACTCCTAATCAAAACTTTCTCTTCTGCAGTGCAGTGAATCCCAGCTGGCTGTTCTGGAGAAAAGTACATAGTAATTGTGTGAACATTGTTCATGCCAAAACATGAAGAAATGATTGGCTAGTCCCAGGGAGAAAGGGAGAATGTGTTGATTTAAATGAGTACCAGTCACCACATTTAAACACTGAACTGTCACCGGTAGAATAGATGACATCATATTTTGACAGGAGAGGAGTTATCAAAATGTCTTGCCTCTTCCAAAGAGCAGTGACTTCTCTCCTTTCCTCATTCCCAATTCTTGTGCTTTAGATACATATGAGCTAGGCACACAAAGTTCCCCTTTTGAATGGCCGCTGACCTTTGCTCTACCTCAGGCCCAAATAGGTTTAACACTTATTTTTCACTGGACTGGCCAGCCACCTGGTTGCAACCAGCTGGGCAGCTGGGTATCAGATAGTGATGTTCTTTCTATATTGAACCTTGTAGCATTTCCGAGGCTATTGCATAGTTCTTTTCTTTTTATTCTTTTTGGCATGATCACTTGGAAGCGAGCTATGGAGAAGTTGTGGGATCCTTTTAGAGTCTCTGCTCAGTGCCTGGGTACATCTAAAGATAGCCTGCGATCTGTGATTGATGTAAGACAGAGTGAAAAATTCACCCACTTCTTATCACAATTCCTGAAAATTCTGAAACTCTTTTCCAACACTGTTCACTGCACTGCTAAGCTGATTAAAAAGCTCTGTGAGCCCATGTGTGTGTTTTAAATGGATGTATAGCATAATAAAAGCTAATGGTGATGCTTGATGACTTTTGTTGAAATTGGGGCACCTGCGTTTTAATTGACATTTCCCCCCCTGAAGCACAGCTTTGGAACGTCTATTCCAGCCCACTTGCAGCAGGGTGGAAAATCGCTGGATTTTTAAGTTCGCCAGCCATCAGATGGAATTCATTTGTGGTGGCACAGGGTGGCTTAACTTCAGCTTGGATCCTGAAACTTGGAGGAAAAGTCTGCTGAACTACATGGGGATTTTACACTGTCTAAAGTTAGAAATGCTCTGAACTTGATAAGCAGCTTCCCTCACCCCTGTGTTGACATTTCTAGGAAATGTTACATAAAGAGAGACCAAAAAGATAAAATTAAACTCTACATTACAACTCTGGCAAAAATATCTGTTATTGTGGTAAAACGACATGGAAATTTTAAGCAGCACAAATTACTACCATGTGCACAGAGTTCTTGCTGGGGTTTGCACCCTCCTTGCAGACAAAGAGAGACAAAAAATATGCAAATCTCAAGTAAAGCAAATTCACACTTTTCTTTAAAGCAAAAAAGCCTTGATATAATTTGGAACAACCAGTCTGCTTGAGTAATGTTCTTATATGTAAGTGGAAATCCTTTTTGCTATTTACACTACTGATTTCTTTAATCTCCCCTTTGGAATTAATAGACAATAACATCAGATTGCTTCCTCGGCTGCCCCAGCACATGCGCGTATTTACCCAAGTGTCTAGAGTGGGGATTGTACACATATCTCTAATCCACCTGCCTGTGTTAGTTAAAAGCCCAGATAAAATCAGCAGCCCTTAGATCTTAACCTTTTAAGTCTGAAATGTTTTTAAAGTCTGGCCATAGCAACTGAAGCCAGGGTGTGCGTAGGGAGGGAGGAGGAGCCGGAGAAAGGGGAAACAGTCAGAGAATTGGTATATAAAAATCGTCTCAGCTTGAGCCAGTGTTGCATGCAAATAAGCCCAAAATGTTATAATGATAGTGACAATATCCATAAAAACTGGAGGCTGAATCCCAGTAGATAGACATAATCCACTTTATGAAACATTGACACGCTGCTCTACCTGGCTACCCGGCTGTTTGAACAAACAACTTGAATTTCCTTTCAATTTTTTATACGTATATATTTTGAAGAAAGGGTGGTGGGAACAGGAGGCCCAGATATTTTCTAGATACAAGTAGCTGAATGACAAATGCTAACCAGCCAAAAAAACAACAAACAGACAAACAGAAACAACAAAAAACAACATCCTTTTATTTATCAGCGTTGAATTCTCTGGCGCGATCACTTACCACAATCACATGCCATGTTTTACCAAACTTGAACTGTAGATCTAAAGGAATGGACTAAATCCAAACAAGAAATACTTTAAACCTTTACTGAACACAAGTCATGAGTTTGCAAATAACTCTAGCTCAGAATTTTCTGTACTCCTTGGACTGGTCTCTTGCTCTAAATAAATTAAGTGGTGGTAGATGCAGCTTCTGAATTAGGAATTTACTTTCTTTTTCTTGACCATTTACTTTACATTACTTCGCTAAAGAAAAGGGAAGAAATTAAACAGAAAAGCAATTATAGTGTCTTGATACATCTCTTATGATATATCAATAGAGTGAAAATAACATATGTTTTCTATATCACAGATCCAAGGCAAAATTGGATATTTTTCATGAAGAAAATGATCAAAAGATTGTTTTCTGAAACCATTTGTTTAGCATATTTAGTTAAACGGGCTGATATTGTTAATGTAGCATTTCTCTACGTGAGGATTTCTCTGTTAATGACCATTTGAACACAGCTGCTTGCTGGGCTTATGCCTCTGTTGGGGATCTGAAGGCTCATCTTTCCATTTCTTGTCTCCTCTCAATTTTTCCTTGAGGGCCAGCCCTATATTTTCTTTTTCTACGTGCCCTTGGATAGAGAGTCAATGCCAAGTACCTATTTATCATCTCACTGCTTGAATTACTTAATAGCAAAAGCCTATAAAATTGTGATTGAAATGCTTCCCCAAAGCCCCACTGCAAGTTTAGTTTTATTGGAGTCAGCTCTTGCTGCTGCTACCCTGTGACGTGGGCCAGTAAGGTTGACGCTCTTGGTTCCTCCACTCAAGAGGAGAGCAGACATAGTCACTCTGTTAAGAGTGTGCTGGTCTTAACTTACTACACCCTTAGCTCTGAATTCTCAGGTTCCCTCTCTTTCTGGTGCCAGCCGTAGGGCAAGTTGAATATCCAAGTCATATGCCTACTGGCAATGAACTGCTGTATACCAGGCATTGCACCATTTATGTCATTAATCTTTATGTCATTATCTCATTTAATCTTCATTTCAACCCTGTAAGATCAGTCTCATTATTATTCTTCTACTGACAAAGGCACTGACTCAGTGATGATAGGAACTTGCCTAAGCTCATATAGCTCCCAGGTGGCAGAGCAGGGATCCAACCTGCATTTGTCACACACCATGCCTCACAATGAAAATAGCCTCATTGCTGTTTCTTGCTACTTATGTCCAACGGTGTCGGCCTTCTGAAGTGTTTGTTGCCATTCTGTCAAAATGCATTACATCTACAATAAAAAGACAACACGTTCAAATGTCCAATAAGCACACGAGAAGATGCTTGACGTTATTGGTTAGAAAAATGCATAACTGCAGTGAGATAGCACTTCCTACCCATTAGTGTGGCTGTGAAGAAATGGGGAATAACAAGTGTTGACAAGAGTGTGGAGAAATTGGAAACCTCATCATTTGCTGGTGGGAATGTGAAATGGGAATGGTACAGTCTTTATGGAAAGCAGTTAGGTGGCTCCTCTAAAAAGCTAAACATAGAATTACCATGAAACCCAGGAAATCAACTCTTAGGTATATTATATCCTTTCCCCAAATCTATGTTCAAACAAAAACGTGTACACGAATGTTCACAGCAGCATTATTCACAATAGCCAAACAAATGGAAACAACACAAGTGACCACCAATTGATCAATGGATAAACAAAATATGGTATATCCATTCAGCCATAAAAATGAATGGGGTACTGATACAGACTTCAACACAGATGATCCTTGACAACATAGGCCCACTGGAAGAAGCCTGACACAGAGGAAAACATACTGAATGAGCCCTTCTATATGAAATGTTCACAAGTGACATCCCATAGAGATACTAGATTAGTGGTTTCCAAGGGCCAGAGGAAGGTGAAAAAGGGGAACTGTTGGCTTAATGGGCATAGAATTACTTTTTTTTTTTTTTTTTGGCCGGGACTGGGTTTGAACCTGCCACCTCTGGCATATGGGGCTGGCGCCCTACCCTTTTGAGGAACAGGCACTGCCCCAGAATTTATTTTTGAGGTGATAAAAATATTCTGAAATTATATAGACGTGACGGTTGTACGATATGAATATTGTAAACTAGAAGACCCACTGAATTGTATACTTTAAAATGGTGAGTTTTACATTCTATGAATTTTACTACAATAGAAAATGCATGACAGATGTGGGACATGGCCAATACCTTGCTTCTCAGTTACCTTGACTTCATCCTCTTCCCAAAACCAATACTTTTCAAGAGGTTTCTCATACGGCAAGGAGACTTACCAGAACCCCTCTGCCAGGAAACCAGGGGGGAAGTCCTGCTGATTTTGTAAGCTAAGGCTGTTACACTAGGGATACCAAAAGTTGGGGCTCGTAACAAAAAGCCCAGTAATTTTTCTCTGCTCTGAATTCAGGGGGTCAAAATCTACACGACTAGGTATCTGTAATGGGCAGAAACACAAATTAGCAATTCTTTTAGGTCCTAGAATAAGGGTGCTGGGTGAACAAGGCCCATAATATAGCTAGAAAACTAAGAACCTTCAGTGCTCATGCAAATGATTCTTTTTAACCAGAACGCTATTATAATACAATTCCTTAGAAATTGTAGAGATAAAGACATTGAATGCGAGAAAGGATGTGGTTTGGCATCTTATATTTGGATCTTATATTTAGTCTTATTACAAACACAGTGTCTTACGCACGTACAGAACTGCCCTGGATGCTAACACATTTACTATATATCTAGATATGTGTTAGATATCCAGCCATTTGGCTGAGGAAAGTAAATCCAATGAATGTGGAAAAACTCTCCTTTTGACTGTGTGAGTGCATCTTTCTTACTCTCTTCTTCTGACTTTCTCTCTCAATCTAGGCCCAACAAGGGTCCCCATAGACATAGAATAAAGCAGTATTGTTTGGTGGGGGATTTAATTTCACTCCATCACAAGTGACCATCACAGCCCTGTCATTGCAATTTGTCACACTTTTTTGTGTGCTCTATCTTGCTTAAGTCCCATCTCCTCTGCAATCCATTGCATAATCTCCTTCTGTGAGACAAAGCTCCCCAACATAATGAAAGAGGTGGAATTGGGAATAGAAAGTCAATGGACGTAGTTATCAATTTGGGCCCCACACCCCCTGACTCCTGGGATTTGGCCCCAGAAGCCAAAGAGGCGCTAGTGAGGCCTGCTGCGTGTATAAAAAAGGCACCACTGCAAGGTTTGCAGAGGCCAGAGGAAGAGCTGGTGGCCACCGGACTCTGTAATCCAACACCCTCCCAAAGAGACCACCGCAGAGGAATGTGAGCGGCTGCCCCATGAGCCCACTGGCACTTGGGCCCTTCAGTTCACAGGACACAGCTGATGTTTAGAATAGCCTCAACTCATTCTCAAAGGAAAAACTGGGAGGGGGGCATCCCAAGGGACAATAAATAGAATTTCAGTGCTGAGGGCCAGCTTATATACAAATCTTACGACTGTTAACACAAACCAGAATATGCTTTGAGATTAATTCCAGAATTCGAATCCATGTAAACCAAATCAAAACTTCCCTCACTTGGGGAAACACCAACTCCAATTCTTAATTGAGTGTTATGAATAGAATAACATTTCCAGTCACCCCTCAGTGAGGTAACAGGATTTGCTTTAGAATTTATAGGACACCACTGAGGACTTCTTTCCCTTCATTTCTGGCTACCATAATCAGGAGGGGATTTTTTTCCTTTTTTTTCAGTTTGTTTTTGTTATTGTTCTAGACATTTCCAAAGAGCCACCACTGAAGGGCTCAGTGAGTTCCTAACTGTCTGTGTGCCTATGTGTCCCGATTCTAAGCTGTTTGTACGAGTGGGTCCACCTTCCACAACCACAAAGAAGTGGATATTAGAAGTAATAATGTGCTTTTATGTCAGTGTGTGTGATCAAGAGCATCGTTGGAGTTACTGCCTCATGCACGATTCCTCGGTTCACCCATAGATCTTGTACCAACTCATAATTGGTTATGCTACCTCGTTTTTAAAAGTAAGATATAACAGAGCTATTAAAACAATAAGCAAACTATATCCTAGGAAGAAAGAAACTGATTTTTTTTTTTTTGCATCCAAAATCTTTTTAATAAGACAGTAGGTTCCAGTGTTAGTTTTTGTAGCCTCCCTGGCCTGTTGGCCTCTAGCACACTTGAACTTGCAGCCCTTGGAGTGGACACAGGGTTTGGTGTGGCTGTGCGGGGTTCCTGGGGCCTTGATGAAATGCTGGGACACATCCTGGCTCTTGGGAGGACTGGAAAGCAGGACGGTGCTGCTCCTCAGAGGAGTCCAGGGCCAGCTGGGTGAAGGAGAGGATCTTGCCCCCTCCATCTTGAGGGTGTGGGTGCCGCCCGGCTGCTCACAAGCAAGGCGCACACCGTCAGTTTGGGCCTTTCCTGAACCTGCACGGCACCGGCTGTGGTCCCCACAACTACAGCTGTTTTGTTTTCCCAGCTGGGAAGTTCATCTTCCGGATCATCTGGGAAAGAGATCTGATGGCCTCTGGGTACGACTCATGAACAACCTCTTAGCACATCCTGGGTGAAAGCAGAGTTGGTTCTTCTGGCCAGACACCTGTACTGGGTGACCGACAGCCTCAGGTAAGTGTCCTGGCTCTTCTACACCTTGTGTTGAACCTTTTGGTCCCTGTTGTGGTGAATATCAACTCCTGTGATGGCAACTCCCCAGAAACTGATATTTTAAAATTAATTTGTGTAAATAGACAGGGGTGAGGGAGATGTGGGTTTGACATTTGGCTCTACCACTTGTTTCTATGATTTGGGAGAAAATATGTAACTTTTACATCCAGGTTACTCTCCTCATTAAAAAATAAGAAATAATCTTCATCTTTTAGGGTTATCTTGAGATTTGATAAAATAAATTGTAAGACTGGGACACAATAATATGTAATATCAGTATACGTAAATAATATAAAGACTATGTTTTTCATTTTACAGATATATGCCTCTGTGTGTGTTCAGAAACATTTATGCCCAATCTCATTTCCTACCTTATTTCCTGTCATTCACAGCACATTGGCCTCTTTTCTCTTTTTAAAATCAAGATGGAGGCTCAGCACCC
>NW_003852424.1:5679161-5722194 GCF_000181295.1 Otolemur garnettii
GAAAATCACTGCTCTGTGTGACTCAGGATTAACCCTCCATGAGTCCAAGTTGAGCAGTGACTGCATAATTGAATGAATGTTTTACTCAAGAATGGGCCAGAAAGCTAAAGGCAGGGATTCTGAGTTCTAATTGGCGTTCGATACAAATTACATCTGGAGTAGCGTATATATATATATATACCTCTGGTGACCCCTGTGTCTGTAGTCCCTGAAAGTCTTGGTTGGACCCGTGAACAGTGCAGTCTACTTAGCGGTCTAGCAGCTAAGGCGAGTGGAGAGGTGGTTCTCCAAGTCACTTAGAAGGCTTGAGTGTGTACACATGGCTGAGGAAAGCTGCCAGCTGGTGTGAGCTCTCCACCACGTGAGTAATTGCAGCTGGGTAGGACGTAGGCTTGGGAAGAAAGTGCCCATCATCTGCTCAGCCTTAGGTGATGCACAGAAACCTCGACAGAAAATTAAAGAAGTCTTTTCTTCCCAGGAAATATGTACCCTATGTGTTGGAGGAGGGAGAAATAAATCCCTAACAAGGAAACTACAGAGAGACAGAGTCCTGCTTACTAAAGAAACATCTGGATTATCAAGGGAACTGGGAATTTCCTTGATCTGTCAGGTAAGGGATCAGGGTGAAGGAAAAGAGGAAGTCTTATGGAGGCGTGAGGACAGTGTGGGACAGGACGGGCAGACCCAGGGTGCAGAAAAGCTCATTCTGACTAATTCCCACTCCTCAGGGAGATGAGTGTCAGCGGTCTTGAGGGGCACCCCTTCAGAGAAACGGAGAAAATTCCTTTTCATTATATTGTACAAGGCTAGTAGGAACTTACTATGTTGTAGTTGGCCTCAAAACCTTTGTGATGAGAATTAAGGTAACAAAGAACATTTATAAAAGAAATGATGTATGAACATGAATTGTTAAAAATCCACCCAATGGTGGAGCTGAATACTGGGGAAGGGATCAGGGATATGTTTCTGGGCTGATAAGAAGCGTGTCTTTTTTGGTTGGTTTACTCTGTTCAAGGGAATCCACTTCTCTATCCTAGCCTGGGTGAGTTGTCAGCATCCAAGTTACAAGCCAACAGTTGGAGCACTATTTCTCCAGGTAAACCTCGGGGTGGTCTTGTTTTGCAGGTAGCAAGAGGCCTTTCAGATTGCTCTTCCAAGCATCAGTCTTTAAAAGAAAGTAACCTACCTGCAAAGAGATGGTGTTTCCAAGACATGGATGGAGCCAGAATTCCCAGGTCATGCAATCCCAGAACAGACATCTTGCCACCTAATAGCTCCTGAGCTGGTTTCCACTTTGGGGTGGAAAGATAATTTTTATATTTTAATCCCTTTGTATTTCTTTCCATAAAATGTATCAATGAAGGAAACCAAAAGAAAAAACTTCATTATATCTGATCCAAACCTCCATGCATTTGGTAATCCTGAGCCATCAATGACTTTTTGCTTTTAAAGGTTATTTCTTTCTCTTTTGAAAAGTATTGCTGGCCTGATAGGAGGGAAAAAAGATGTAAATTTCTTAACTTTTTAGCCCAGAAAAAAAGATTTAAAAATTTTCTTTGGCATTTTAAATACAGGGCCATAAACTGCCCATAAAAATGCAATTATAATTTTCTTTAAACTGAACAAATGGCCAATCCCTCTACATTGATGAATTAATGTTTGCACTTTTGAATTATAAAGTATGAATAGCATTTTCCTGGTATTCAGGACCAGAAGAATGGAGCAGGTGAAACCTCTTAGCATCTGTATAGGGTAACAGTCTAACACTGTGGCTTTATTGGAATAGTCATTTACTGACCTCTGAGCACCAGTTTGATGGGTACCAAGCTACCTAGGTGGTAACTATCCTGAACTGACTTTTCACAGCTGGGTGAAGATGTAAGGTGATAAGAAGAGAGAAGAACAATAGCATAAGCCTCTATAACTTTTGATTTCATTTATACACATGTCCTTGGTATATGAAAATCATGAAGAATCCCTTTGTATAAAAGAAATCCAAGAAGATTCGCATGCATGAGTCTATGTCCATCATCTGGGTCCCATTTCTATGCTTTTTGAACTCAACTCTAGTCTTGGCTCAGGTTTGTTTGGAAAAACAGCTCATTCTTAAAGGAAATGGACCCGAATTCTTTTCAGCTTCTTAGTGTTCAATGCTGACCAAAATCGGTCTCCTGAGACTTTTATACCAATAGGATCCTCATGTTCGCAGTGGGTGGTGGCTGTGCTACTAAAGAGGACACAAGGAATGAGGAAAAGAATCGTCTTGTCTTAACCCTTTCAGGCTTTTATAACAAAATATCAGACTGGATGACTTAGAAACAATAAATATTTATATCTTACAGTTCTGGAGGATGGGAAGTCCAAGATCAAGGTGCTGGCAGATTCTGTGTCTGGATAAGGCCTGTGTTTCTAGAGATTGTGCCTTCTCACTGTGTCCTCACACAGTGAAGGGGCAAACAAGCTCCCTTGTTGGGCACTGACCTCATTCCTAAGAACTCCACCACCTTTATGACCTGATCATCTTCCAAAGGCTCCAGCTCCAAACACTATCATCTTGGGGATAGGATTTTAGCCTATGACTACGGAGGGGACACAAGCATTCAGACCATAGCTACTTTTAGAAGGATTGTTGGAAGAATCTAAGTGAGATAACCCCTGTGATGGCCTTAGTACGGGGGTCTGGCAGGTGATATCACTTCACAAATATTAACTATTATTAGTTATTAACACAGATTAAGATCTTTAGATATTGAAGAATAAATATTTTTTTTCTTTTGTTTCTTTTGAGACAGAATCTCACTCTGTCACCCTGGATAGAATGCCTTGGCTTCACCATAACTCTCAGCAACCTCAAATTCTTCAGATCAAGTGATCCTTTTGCTTCAGCCTCCTGAGTAGCTAGGGGCTACAGGCACCTGCCACAACACCTGGCTAGGGCTAGATTTTTCTATTTTTAGCCAAGATAAGATCTAGCTCTTGCTCAGGCTGATCTCAAACTCCTGTGCTTAAGCGATGCACCTGCTTTGGCCTCCCAGAGTGCTAGGATTACAGGCATGAGCCGCCACACTTGACCATTTTTTTTTTTTAAAGAATAAATATTTTCTAATCAAAGTACTCTTGTAATTCTAATCATTATAAGTGGGTTAGGGAAAAGGAACTTTCTCAGTTTAAGCCATAAAAGATAGATAATGACTGTGGCATAGTATATCCATGGAGAAAGAAAAAATACAAGTGGAGATCTTTCCAAGGCTGAGGTAATGATCATATTTCACCTGCAGAGGATGTTTTCATGGTCTATAAATTGACTCTCAGTCCAAGTGTCACTCCTGGTATCATTTAGCTCTTCAGGAAGATTTTACTTTTCAAGGAAATTGAGGGTGACAAATAGCTGGTCCTATGAAGAGTCTAGAAATGATGTGTCTCTGGCTCAGAAGCAGTGTCAAATTGACAACATGAGTGTCTACAACTCTCTGTCCCCTGGCCAGGTGACTGGTGGAATGATGCCATCAGATAGCATGGAGAGAGGGAAAAGAGGGGAAAATAATCATTGTGTAAAAGAGGTGGAAGTATCTTGCTCCTCACATGCTCTTCCTGATAGCTACCAGGCTGCTCAGCACTGTCCTTCACTAGAGACATTGTACCTTTTGAAACAACCTATGTTTCATCTGGGGGTGTGTGGTTTCATCAACGTAGGATTCTAAGAGCATTTTCCTTATGGCCAGGGAAGAATGCTAACTCTGGAGTTCTAATTTACACCATCAGTGGATTAGGCAATGCCTCATTTCTAATCACTTGCATGGTCATTTCCCCTTTCTCATCCCAACCATCCAAACTGAATTGCCAGAGAGTGGCCTGGGTTGTTTATTGAAGGTTGAGGCATTCTGATGTGACTCCTATGTTCTGCACTGATCACTGATGAGTACTGCTCTTTCATTCATGACTATATTCTCAACTCCATACGTTTCTTCTTGTTGATAATTTGTAGGGTTCTGTGGCTGCTATAGTATGAACTACACTGTGGCATTATCCCTCTTTCAGGAATTGACAGGTTGAAAAACTAAGGATAAACAATACCACAAATGTAATAAAGAGTAGACTAAGTGATTTAAGGGTAAGTGGAAGTGATAAAAGAGCTGAGGGAAAAGAGAAGTCCCGAATGAGCTTCCTTGACCTGACTCATTGCCGTAAGCATTGCTGGTCCAGAAATCTCTAAGAACCATGGCCAAGGGCCTAGATGCAATGTGCTAGCACAATCTAGGCGTGAAGAAGTTATCGGGGGTAAATTGGCAAAGGGTTTTGCTCTCATGCTTCTCAAATTCCTGTAGGAAGTGGGGTGGTGGTGATGATAGGCAATGACCAATGTTCATAATTAATTGTTTCTGAACTTGGTAAATCTTAAAGGGATGGTTCCCAGGAGCTACTTCCCATGGCCTGGAATCATTTGTCTGCTCTGACAGTGACAATTCTGCCACTGCCAGACTCTCCACTGTGTTAAGGCTAGACATGAAAGGAGGAAGTGGAATAAAATAATAGATAATTAAATTACTTTATTAGGAAATAGAACTATACAAATAAATGATACGCTTCATGCTATACCATTTGTAAATTGCAAATGTAACAACAGTTAATTGGCAGAGATGCTCACACATACGTGCACACTTGAGTATATGTATAATAACGGTATTTCAGCATCTAGCTCTTGAAAAATTAGAAAATAAGTGTGTCAGCAAGGTACATGGAGGAATATCAATGAGGGTGAAGTAAGAGTCTGGCTTTGTTCAATCACAAAACTGGTTTGACAATTTTTGATAGAATCAACCATTGGGTGTAGTCCAACAGCTGGTCAATTCAGTTAAAAATGTCAAAAATTCTGGGATAGAATTGACAGGTGTTAGACTGACTGGTCAGTTCCATCCAAATAGTAGAACCATTTGTGCTTGTAGATACATTTCAGACCCAATATAGAAAAAGAGAATTTGGGGAATTAGCACAGGAGTAATCTCCTTGAGGGACAATTTGACTCAAAGAATGGGCAATAAGTCACTATTTTGTAATGTCATCCCACACTGATGGCAAATTTAAGTCGTAGTACTCTCCAAAAACCAGTCTGTGCTCATTATTGGAAATAAATAGGAGTTATTAATGATGCCTATCTTGTCCCCTTGCAAAGCTGACTATTATGACTTTGTTTATACTTTCCTTGTAAAGCCCAAATATTCAGGGGACCCATTTTGAGGCTTCTGTTCTGCCATGAATGAATATCCATGAGGATGGTGTTAGGAATATGGGTGGAATAAATCTGCATCTTTATTATCATGACATATCAGTCTCACAGATTAGGTAGAAAATGTCCATTTGAAATATTTTTAACTCAGCACTTTCTCTTCTCACAATGATAATTTATTAAAGACAAAAATAAGACTATTAGAATAAAAACTTGGGACTTAAAGGGGAGTGACATTTGCTAAATATGTTTGCACCCTGAATTCTGGTAAGCTGTCCCAGATCTTCATGTTTGCCTTATGAGGAAAAGCATAAATTTTAAGAAAGCAGCATCATGGCCCCAGAGTCCTCCCTTGGGCCCCCGCAGCCAGGAGACATGTGGACCTGCATTAAGTCCACTCCATTAGAGCCCCAGAGTGTCGGCAGCTTCTCCCACGGTCTTAAGTTAACACTTGTCTTTGTGTAGTCCACTCTTTTCTGAACTTGAAATCCAATTGGCCAACAATTAAAGCCAATTAGCACGTGAGGAAAATAAACCACAGTCTCTCCCCCACTGTGCTTTCCATGGCTTGATGGAAAGCTAGTTAGCTCAAGGCATTAGCATAGTTGTGTACCAGGCCAGGCATATAACGGAGACTAGTTGGCTTAAAGTATTAGAAGACTGGGATAGCGGCTGGCGCAGCAGAACTGTGTTATTCTGAGCTAACAGCTGCCAAACATTCTTGACAGGAGATGAGGCAGATGTCCAAGGACAATCAAAGAAAGAAGAAAGTTTAAGCCAACGTTTGCCTATCTCATATTCTCCGCTTGATCCTCAGCCTCAAAGACAACGCACAGCTGCTGCACTTCAAGGTCTAGAGGCTGATCCCAACTCCCTGCCGGCCCCCAGCCCTGCCTGCTCTCCGAGAGCCCCCACCCCACAGCTTGGCTCACTGGGGAGAATGGGTCTTCTTGGTGACTTTTTGATTTTCTGCACACTCAAAATGTTTGGGTCAAAATGCCATCGCGTGTGATAATTGTGTGATTTGGGACTAAAGAGACCCCTTCAGGTCAACTCTAAATGGGCCAGCTTATCAGGAGACAAGATAGGTGGTGGCCAAAGCAGCATGTCCTTGGAGGTAAGAAATGATCTGTTCCAACATACAGCAGAGAAAAGAGGAACGAGCCATGTGAAATCTACATGTTGCGGGTTTTCTTGCAAAGCAGCAGACATTTTGTTTAATAATAATAAGGGATGCGGGGATAAAAATCAGTGTACGAATGTCCATTTTGAATAAAGAGAGATAATACGTGTCTGCACTGAAAGCATTTACAAAAACATTGCCATGTTACCTCTCTTGGGGAGACTAAGGGGACTTCATTTGCCATCAGTGCTAAGAGGCATCTCATATCCCGTAATACAGTCACATGCTTATTTACTAGTCTTTTATCGTTATCTTTTACACAGTGTTTCAAAAATAGGCAACTTTATCACGTTGTTAACATCTGAGGCAAATGAAATAGAAGAATCTTCTCAAATGAGACACCTGTGTAATTGTCAAAATTATTACACATCCCATTTTTCTCTAGGTGAGGAACAACTCAAAATTTTGCAAAGTTTTCCTTTTCTGTGTACCATCACCTTTGGTAAAAGATACACTCTTAACATATTAAATTATTATTATTTGACAAAATTATTGATCCTAGTTCCACTACCTACCCGTGGGGTCTCTAGGTAGATCTAAATACCTGTTAGTGTCCCCAAGGCAAGGGCATGATATGTCCTCAGTGTGTTTATCGAACAAATGAATGAATGGAAAAAGAGGAGACGTAATCACCTGCCAAACCCCTTGAAAATACATGCAAATAATGTTCCTGTAATTTGAATTACATACAGAAATGGTAGAAAGCTATATTTTTAAAGGATTACCTGAAAAGAGCTCAATATGAAATCATTTCTTTTAAAAGCACTAATTAGTTAGGAGTTCTTTTATTTCAACGAAAATATCTGTTTTAAACTAACTATTGGAATTAGAGAGGGTTTTAAAAATTACATCTATTTCTACCCCGACAACTAATTACAGGGATAACTTTCACACATACTACCACTGCAGGTGCAAATATTTAATTGTGTGTGCAAGCCAGGTGGTGAGGTGGCTCCTAACCATGTGTTCAATTGTGTCTGCTCTAGTTGCCCCTTCAATTAGCTGTGGGTGCAAAAAACAGAGACCTAGCTGAGGTCCTATTAAAATGAGGCCTATATATTCCACAGCCTTTTATCTGTGAAGGGGGAAGGGGGTGTGCATTTTGCATTTATTTTAGCTGCTCCGAGCTGGGACCTGGGGGAGTCACTTTGGGGGAGCTAGTTAGCTCGGAGCAGCTGGACTTGGCCTGATAAGTATTGCACACACTTGTATAGAAAGGGGTCAGCTCTCCATCACAGCCTATTTCTGCATTAAACCAGGATCTCTATGGGAAGCCACGTGGCTGGCTTATTCTAAGGTGTTTGCAGATCAGGTGGAGTTTTTCCCTGTGAGATCAGAACAGAAAAGTTTGATCAAAACATTTGAAATAGGCAAAGAATTGGAACTTCTTCATTCTTCTAGCAGCTTTTCTTTACCCTTTGATTTGTTAAAAGGCTATTTGGGGAGATAAAATTATTATACACAACATTGTCTGAGAAACTGCAGGGTTAAAGTTTGATCAAAACTGAGAATTATGAAAAATCAACCTGATGTTACATCCTCTGCATTTATTTGGGGAAGAGATTGGAGCAGAAATTTATTTTATATTATTCTTTAAAATTATTTTTTATTAAATCATAACTTTGTACATTGATGCATTTATGGGGTTCAGGGTACTGCTTTGATATACAATGTGAAATGCTTACATAGAACTAAGTAACAGATCCATCACAACTATACTCATTTCTTAATAGTTTGAAATGTATCTTTGCATCATAAAGGTGGCAACTCTGAATTTCTGTTTTCCTCCACCAGCTGTGTGACTTCAGACATGTTGCTTAACTCCTCTGATTTTCAAAGTCCTCCCTTATGAAATGGAACCACCAATATGTCCTTCACAGACCTCTGTGAGGGCTAGTTGGGGTACGTGAAGCACCTTGTGTGGTGTGACGTCCAGAATGGGTGCTACGTAGAGGCAGCTTCTTTGCCCTTCTCTAGAGGAAAAGAACAATGAGGACATTTCTATTCAGCTGAGAAGGGGAAGAACTCAGGGGAGGCGACTGCACTAGACATCCTGGACATGTATCCAATTTTTATCCTTCAAAAGATGATGACCATGTTCACATCTGCAGTGATGTATTATCGAATTTTTAGCTAGAGCAATAAATCACAGCACTCTAAATCTTAATGTTTACATTTTTAGGAAACTTAACTACATTTCAATATCCAACATCATTCATTTTTAATATTTTCCTCTATAACCTCTGGCCCCTCATTCTTCGGGGAATGCAGATTCAGAAACATGGGGTTCATATTTTTATTCATAATGCTTATATTTTTGAATGATTTTGAATCTCATTTATTAACAGTTACAGCTTTTTATGGTGTTGATAGAGTGCTATGTAGCAAAGATGATTTGAAGTTCATCTTCAAGTCCAGGGTTCCTAATCATGTCTCACACACATACACACACACACATACACACACACACTCGGCTTTTCTGGGCTTTATAATGATCTGTAGCAAAGGTTCTCAACCTGTGGGTCCCGACCCACAGGAACTGTATTAAAGGCTCGCGGCATTTGGAAGGTTGTGAGCCACTGAATCAATGACTTGAATGAATGAATATGCAGCTTTGCTAGTGATGATGTGTCCCCTGTGATACGCTGGGATGACCGAGAAAATAAGCCTGGCATCAGGGAACCTGCAAGTACTGGCTCCTCCGTGAGAAATCTAGGCAGATATTTTCACTGCCTAACGTTGTTGTAAGTATTGATGATATGGTTTGAATGTTTGTTCCTCCTCCAAAATGTGTAATGAAACTTAATTTCTGGTGTAACAGTATTAAGAAATGGGGCCTTTAGGAAGTGGTGAGGCCATGAGGGCTCTGTCTTTATGGGTGGGGTTAGAGCCCTCCTCTGTGTAGAGGGGCTGAGTTATCTTTCTCCAGCTACGTTGGCTCTTCTGCCTTCTGCCACGAGAAGGGCCCCTTCCGCCATGTGAGGGCAGGACAACACAGAGCCATCTTGGAAGCAGAGACCACACCTTCACCAGTCACTTAACCTTCCGGCACCTGACCCCAGGACTTCTCATGCTCCAGAAGTGTGAGAAGTAAATTTCTATGATTTACAAACCTCCGGGTGTTGGGTATTTTGGGGTAGCAGCACAAAAGCCATTGGGAAAGGGATTTTGGATCTCTCACCTCTTGGATTTACCTCTTTTTTTTGCAGTTTTTGGCTGGGGCTCCTTTGAGCCACAGACACCACCCAGATTTTCCTCTTGATAGAGATGAGCTCAGTGACAGAGACTCTTAAATTCAGAAGGAAAAAGAGTTTGCCCACAAGATACTTCACATTTGTGAGAAGACTTGAAGGGCAGTCACTGTCACATCTGTTGATCTTGTTTTCTTCTTGGGGAAAGGTGGGGTGGAATTCCTGTCACGGAAGCCACTTACACTAGGCCTTGCTTGAGCCTTGCGGCCACCAGATACTTTACATTTACTGTGAAAAGTCAGAAGCAAACTGCCTTGACAGTGACTCCCTTCTGCTTCCCCAGCCTGGGAACAACTGCTTCCTGGAGACTCAGAGGCCCCAGGATGAAGCCCATTTAGAAAAGCTCAGGGAACTTGAGATGAGACCTACAGGTGTGACCGAAGCCTCGTTGGCGGCCGACCACTATTTTTCTGTGGTAGTTGCATACATCGCTAAAACCTGCTGATGATACAGACAGGAAATAGAAAGCTCTTTGTCACTTTGAATGTAAAGTCATCAGCATCATAACCATTTTTTAAAGGGTTAGCACGGGGCAGGCCCTCTGCTAAGTGCCTTGCATACATTATGTCATTTATGTGTGAATAAAAAGTCACTTTCTTGAAAATTTCAAATAAATGGAGTCAAAACCTCCATCTTCTGTATGGTGGGAAAGCCAGTCTTTCTCCAAATCTCAGATACTCCATAGGGTATGTTTTTTCTGGTCTCTTTGGCCCTGGTCGGGTTTGGATTGTCTTAAATTCCTCGTCTCACTGCTATCTCACCTCCCGGGACTCTTTCCTCCGTTTCACACTGACAGGACCACAGACCCTCACTGTCCACGAAGTTTTCAAAAAACCCACTTGCATAAACCATCTGTGTACACAGCAAACTTTAGTAAATTGGAAAGAAAGGATTGCACCAAGGCTGAGAGAACAACTCAGAACTCGATGTTGTGTCTCTGGCCACCCTGGCTGACTAATTTGTCTGGTCTGCGGACTCCAGCTTCGAGACAGAGCAGCTCTCCTGCCAAACCACACAAGGCACCTGGGTAAGTCTTTCCCTGCAGGAAAGTGAAGAAAGTAGCTTGAATCTGAAGGATTTACTTAAGTTAAAGGCTGCAGAGAGCGAATAGTTGACAGAAATTACCAAAGATGTCCTTTAGCAGATAAATAGATAAATCTCTTAAACCAGTCCAACTAAAGAAACAAAAGGACAATCATATGGGGTTAAAAACAAAAGTACAGAATAAAAGAACCTGTCTATTGGAATGACGGCTCATAGAAGGAGTTCAGGGCTAATTATAAGACTGCTACCTAGTTTGGGATATCCTTGTACACTGTGTCGTCATTATTTTTTAATCAGAATAGTTACGAACAAGTGCGTATCTGAGTCATAATCTGTTTTTGATAGCTGAGCCCTTAGGTAGCATAGGGAAATGATTCCAGACCAGTTTCTTGTAATATACCATTTTTCCTTTTCCTATATTGGTTATTGGCAAGGCAGCAATAGGTAAGCACAAGGAACAGCTAAATCATGACACAGATGGCAGGAAAACAACCTAAAAATGTTGTTTTGTGGGGCTGGAATCAGTCACTCATCAAAGCATTAATGGGTCCCCTGGGTGGCTAACTCCTATAATCCTAGCACTCTAGGAGGCCAAAGCAGGGTTGCCAGAGCTCAGGATTTTCAGACTAGCCTGAGCAAGAGTGAAACCCAATCTGTACTAAAAATAGAAAAAATTACCTAGGGATTGTAGTCGTCGCCTGCAGTCCGAGTTACTCAGGAGGCTGAGGCAGGAGGATCACTAGAGCCCAGGTGTCTGAGGATGCAGTCAGAGTGATTTTGCCCACTCTGTCTAAAAAAAGAAAAATAGAAGCATTAATGCCGACATACCCTTGTGAATTCCTAGATATTTCGTTTTTAGTTTCCAGAATGAGGTCAGCAAGGCCCAAGACACATCTAGGTCTCAGTAAACCAGAGAGCAAAGGAAGGAAAGGGGGGGAGGAATAAACAACAGCAACTAAAAGGAACTTGGAAAGAATCCATTTCAATTTAAGTGTCTAAAGGATTATTAATGTAAAAAGCCTTGAACATGACATCTGAAATTATATAAAAACTTTGATTAGCCTCTTGTAGAACTAAATACAGTAAATATTTAAAACAAACCCAGACACTCAAAATTTCACCTTAACAAGCTCTTCCTCCATTCTCAGGACGCCCTCACCTTCTTGCAGATGGGGAAGGCCTTGAAATAGTTTCAGTGGTTCCTTTTCTTCTTCAGTTTGGCTCCAGCTGTGGAAATCAAGGCACAAAGAAGAGCTGAGGAAGCTTGAGGTGCTGCCGTCTCGGAGCAGCCCCTCTCGTCTGTTCCATGTGCCCCCCTTTGACAGATTTGCTGTTTGCTCGGGGCTTGGAGAAGTGTGAGTTTTTAGCAGCTCATGGATGTCAAGGGCACTGTGGGACTTCAGAGTGTTTTCAGGATGACCACAGTAGACTCTTCTTTTCTTTTAATGGAATTCTTCACGAATTTGCATGTCATCTTTGCACAGGGGCCATGCTAATCTACTCTGTATTGTTCCAATTTTAGTATATGTGCTGCTAAAGGGAGCTTGACCACAGTAGACTCTAAGCCCTTTATGAGCCTTACAACTGGACTGACAGTGGCAGGGCTGGGGAGCAGTCTGGATTGTCATGAGGTGGTGGAGAGAACTCATTGTGTGTGTGTGTGTGTGTGTGTGTGTGTGTGTGTATTATAGACTTCAACCATTTTAAAATGAAATGGCTAGTGGGTCCTGAGGTAAACCTGTAAAACTGCAGTTTCATACCCTGGCTTTCACAGTGACTGCACCACCATCGCCAAGCTCAGTGGTGAGGCGTGTCCTAAGTCATTTATTACTAATAGAGAAAGTGTCACGGTTTGTGGGCGACTTACTGATGATAAAAATTAGATTACTTTTTCCTATAATAACAGAGTTCATACCTACTTGCTTTCTGATATGTTTTTTAAAAAGTGCTTTATCTCATACTAACAAGCAAGTATATCACATAGGAAACTCCCATATTACATGTGAAAATCGCTTTCATCATTATAGATGACTATTGAGGCATTTATGTCACCTTCATTAGCAGATGTATTCTGAACTTTTCAAATGACCAAGACTTACTTTATTGGAAATATCTGCATCCTATGCTATTTACTTAAAAGCATCTTTTGCACATGGCTTCGCAGAGTCAGGTAAACGGATTGTGAGGTTTCCAGCTGGGGACCGAGTCTTACTTTCTCAGGCCCCAGAGCACTGAATGTGAACTCTACCATGTAAAAGTTGCTCAAGATAGGCTTATAAGGCAATGTTTTATTTCTATTAACCCCAGTAGATATATTCCAATTATTATAATAGATAGGCTCATAAAATGCAAGTTAACTAAGTATTTTCCCCCTTAATCAGATAAGAGTTGAGGGTGAGGGCCCATTTGGAAAAATAACAGTGGTTCCCACGCTGTCGGGTACATGCGCTTTGTGGGTTCTTGCCTTTATAGAAAGTATTACCCCTGATAATGTTTGCCTTTCTGGAAAGCCCTTTCCAGAATAAGTGTTGATAGGTAACTTCATTTTTTTCAATTTTATTGAAATTCTACTATATAAATCACTTGTTCAATTTAGGGGACTCAGTGACCAAGTTCAGAAAGGGAGTTCCAAGTCTCAACTGCAGTTTCCTCATCTGTGCAAGCAGTTTCGATGATTTTTAGATGACATAATAGCTAGGGAAGTGTTCTGTAAACCCCGAAGAATTTTGCAAACATGAGCAATAGTGACTGCACACATGCATCAGGGACATTTGTGCCAAAATAGCAGAATGACAGGTAGTGGCAGGGACAACGTGTCACCTGAAACCTCTGCTATAGACTGGGAATACTGTTAAGTCAAGGACTGCTCAAGAGAGAGCCCTGTCTGTGAAGGACTCAGAGCTGGGAGAACCATTCCTGCCCAGGGCATGTGACCTTAAAAGGCTACTGCTCATGCAATTGGTCATGTTTGAAAATGTAAGTTTTATTTAAGATCTGGGCTGAAATGCTAAGCCTGAAGGTTTGCCCAGCCCTGTCCAGAGAGCCCACAGGCTACGTCCCGGCTCCGGCCCACATGCCCCCATCCCGTGTGCTGACACACATGGAGAGAGCCCCAGCAGAAGCCACTGCCCTGTGAGGGGCCGCAGCGTTGCCATTCCCCCTGACTTGGCTTTGACGTCTCCCTCTGCAAAATGAGAACCTGGAATTTGATAATTCTATGAGTGCACTTGTTTAAATTAACATTATCCCAAAGAAATCATAATCAAAGACATATGACAGACAAATAGGAAGAGAGCGCTTATCCCAAAATTAAATAAAAGTGACTTTATTTTCTATTTGGCATTCATTATGCACGATGTAATGTTCTCCTTGCACCTGGAAAAATTCAGAATAAATAGCCAACCCATAGAAGGATGTTCTGGTTCTTCCCGTCTCCCTCTTTCTCACCAGGTCTCCGTCATTGGAATTCCTCTTCTGCAATATTTGTGCTTTTAATCTATAAAATCGTTCACCTGAATTTAAAGAAAGATGGTGTTTTCTAACCAGATTTGCAAAGTAAAACAAAAGACTAATATAAGCTTTTAAATGGCAAATTGTCACGATTTCATTCCTTTGGCTGTGACTGGGTCAGCGGACTGTGCTATTTTAATGGCAGGTAACTACTGTACCCCAGTTCAAGCGTATGTTTCCCAGAAGTGGAGTGACACAAAGAGAAAGTGACCCAGCCCTTTGTGTTGCAAGGCTTTCCAACACTAGTGAGGTTGCGCCTCCACCTTCTCCTTATCCAAAAATGTCCTGAGGAGGAGAGAGCAAAACAGATGTTTGGTCTCTACAGTAAAACCTTATCTTGGGCGGGAAGGGAGGCATGTCTTAAAGCTACCAATATTCTCTTTCATGTCTGACTCCCCATGATGACAAGAGAGGGAGGGAGAGAGAGAGAGAGAGAACATTGAGACCTGACACCTGTTTTAAATGTATAATAGACCAGCAAGAAATGGTGTAATCACTTCATTATCCAAAATATGAATTAAAAACATGAATCGAAAAACCAAAATTATGGTGGATGGAAACCCCACCCCCATCCCCAACAGGACCTTGGCAACATTAACCTGCTATTTATTGTTCATTTTAACTACAGCGCCTAGCAAGCACTTTCTCAGCCTGCATCACACTGAAAAGTATATAATTCATATGCCTAAGATCTCGCCCCAGCTTTCCTTACGTATTTTACAATGTTTGAGACTGTTTGTGTGTTTGCTATATATCAGTTGACACCTCTGTAAAATCTTTATATCGAATGCCTTTGGCAACTATGGGCCAAATAATAGCATTACCATTTGTAATTTTTGTAGCTCCATTTTCCTGTAAGCTTGGCTCTGTGCATTACAACTCGGAAAGGTTTAAAAAGCCTTCTTGATGTTGCTTTCTAATGACCTTCCTCAGTTGCGTGAGTTAAAATAACTGTTCCACCCCGACATTCCTGTTCTTCTCTCCTATTATAGACTGTCTTCTTTGAAAATGCATTGCCCGAAACATAATTCTCCTCTAGGATTCTCTTTGTAATTTACACTTAACTTACACTTAATTTATTCTTAAGCTTTCAGACATGTATGTCGCTCGCTATAGTGTCCAAAGGCATAATTTATTTTTATGTCAGACCCTTCCTGCCTTCCTGAAAAGGATTGAGGTTACTTAACAACAAAGGTAGTTCAATGATGATGTAGATGAAATAGCACAGAAAGAGAGATTCAGAATCATGTGGGAGGTGGTTACAGACTTTATTCCTAAAGTGTAGGCAGATAGTGTTTCTGTGAATCAACGAGAATGCAAACTCCATAACGGACTGTTCACCGGATGCATCTCTACTGTTGAGGTTAGTGTCTAGACGTCAGGATGTGCTCAGGTACAGCAGATACTTGTTGAATTCCATTTGGATTTCCCCAGAAGCTAATATGTCAAGGGGACTATCATGGGATGTATAAGTTATTGTAGAGTCTTGTACATTTATTTAGAGCTCTGCTGGTAGTTACGGACCTCATTTTATAAATGAGAACACCGAGACCCAGAGGAGAACAGATTTGCTAAAGGAAAGTTCTAAAACTTCTATCTTCAGATTCCGAGGCCAGGCACTCTCCAGTGCATTAACATTGAAGCATCCAACCACGGTCACTGTTTTCGTAATCATCTATTGACATGGGCATAGAGTGTGTTGGTGTGTGAACAAAGGGGAAACCCTTCTGTCCCAGTTCATCGGCATCCTCTGCCAGTTCCCTTTGGAAGGGACTTCCTTACGTAGCTGAAATGGGGACCAGGACATCTTGTATATGTCTTTATCCAGGCCTAACTTCACAAGAGCAGACACAAAGAAATGATTAAACACAAGTACCAATGTGGCCTATGTTAATAACCTATACCTGCTACATAGAGGAATCAATTTTGCAAAGTATTCGAATTCTACTATTTGGAAATATTTGCAACCTATTTATGTACAAAATTCAGGCCCTTTCTTTAGAAAAAATTTAGCATACTTTGTGACTGGCGTACTGAGATGTTCTATATCTAACTTTTATTTTTAAATGAAAGCAAATAAAATGCAACAAATTAGATTCATTGTAACCAATAATAGATTGTATTAATCAGCTGCATGTTGGAGAGCACATGCAAATACAATGCCGGTTTTATCATCTCCTTTGGTGGTGGTGGGGGGTCCTCTGGGAATCAATGTTTCTCCACTTTCAGGCTATGTGGGTGTGGGAGGACAGCCCGAGTGTAGAAGCATACGTGTGTATCATTCAGCATGAACACGAGGCTGCAGACTTGTGACGCAAGTTGGGCCAACAACAGTTCAATCCAGTACGACCCAGCTCCTACATATTGAGTGCCCATAATCCTTTCCATCTTTAACATGATATTTAGAATAATAATTCAGAGTTACCACATAAAATTCTAAACCATAGGAGAAAATTCAATCATGATCAAAAAGCGTTTCAAGAGCAAAAACATGCCCATACATTTAAGAAAAATTTTCACTAATAAGTTGAAACAAAAAGGCTATTCTGTTTAATTTTCTCTTTAAAAAATTTAATTAACTAGAATTTTAATCCCCCGAGGATCTTAATTAATTTAGGTGTGATGGTAGAAAAATTTCAAGCATTTTGCCTTTTGGAAACATAATTAATAAAATTTGTTTAATGAACTTTTTTCAATGGAAGGAGAAATTAACAAAATATTATTTAAAAAATAAGCTGTTTGCCCCGAAGTGACACAAAAGGAAGGGAGCTAGGTCCTTTCAAGCTTTAAAATTCTCTATTATGAATTATTTAATTAATTGAACAGGAATCTTTAAAAAATAATTTTCAATCAGTGTTTCTAATTGCGTATGTAGGCTGCATTTTTTTCTCTGTTATAGTACTTTCCGGTGTACTGTGCAAGAAAAAGAAAATGTCCTGCATGATCAAAGAATTTTAAAATAAGCTCCGTTAATGTGACCAGTTTTTACTGTGGAACTTCTCAGCGCCTTTAATATGCAAATGAACAGAGCAAAGAATTAGTATTATAATTAGTACTATATGCAGAGTTTCTAAATTATTGAAATATGTTTTACAGAGCACCGCTCTCAAGACCAGTCTTCTAAGAAAACTACTTTAGAGAACTCTGCCCCAGGCTCCCTCTAGTCTAAATGGTAAGAATTGTTTGGAACCATTCCTGCCATCTTGCCACCTATCAGCCTTATCATTAGCCACGTTCAAAATGAGAATTAACAATGTACATTGTGAGAAACGCATGCCACTGTGCAAGAGAGAGGTTTTCTAAATGTTACGTCCTAGTCCAAAGCTTTGGGATGGATGGCCTCTCTTTCCTTCCCAAGATGTGCCATTAGATTTCCTGATCTACTGTCTTTTTGTGGACGTGGATTATTTTTTAAAATATGATGTTAAGACCCGAAAATGATGATAAGCCTGGGAAGAAAAGTGGCCCAAACCAGAAGCGAAATAATTAAGAATACACTGTACTCAATAATGAAGACCCAGGATCCTGTAGTTATTATTATAAAAAATGCCCCATGCCCCTTAAGAAAAATCACACAGGATAACCAGTAGCATTGTATTAATTGATTAAACTCTTGGTTGGCAGTTGCATGCCTGCTCATAAGAGTGAGGTGGGGGGGGTTATAATCATATTAAGCATCATAATATGATCATTTCAGCTTTCAAACTCCAGATTAGGAATTTGACATTTTAAAAATTCCACTGAAATTAGACTACAAAATATAATAGGTTTAGGCACCTGCTCTAATAAGATTGCGTAAAAATATCCCAACAGCCTTACCATAAACATATTTTACAATATCAGAGTCAAATTTTATTACATCATTATAAGAATGTTCCACTGGGCCACATGACTGGCTGTTGTACCACAGTGAGATGCTGATACTGTAGCGCAAACATACTATCACACTTCCCTAATAAAAGTTTTATTGTATCCCTATGCACATTAAAAACAACACTAACTGCATTAATACATTGTAATTTACTTTTTTGTTATAGAACAAATAACAAGCCTGGTGCTAATGAGCTCATATTTTCCATTATCCCAAAGCAACCTGTTAGTAGTATATCCAGTCCTCTGAGATTTTTCCTTAAAAAAGTGAAACTCTCCCTTATTGTACAAAGGTGTGCATGAGTCTAGAATGGTTTTATTCCCTACCGGACTCCTAGGTGTCTCATCATGTTCTAAGCATCTGTCTGTTTTAAATGACACAGTTATAAAATTTATTATTTGACTTTCAAGGTACGATACTTTTCTTCAAAAGGGAATAAACGAGGTTCTTTTGTTAAAATTGTATTTTTCTTTGATGGTTTTTTTCATGTTCCAACAAGCATAGGTGTATTTGTAGCTAAGCTACAAATGCGACTCATTGTCACCGCTTTCCCTTCGGCTGTCATCTGAGCGGTTGTAAGTGTTTAGTACATATTTTCTACTTGGCATGTATGAAGTACCAGAAAGAAATCAATTTCTTATAAGACATGGATGATTGTTTTTATGACGTCTTCTGGTGTTGTTTTAATGAAGCTATTAAATGATTAAGCTTTTTACTTTTATAAATTAAATCACTAACAAGGGACACTGTGACTCTCTGAGTTGTATTCAGCTTTGTGTAAATCGACTTATCCCACAGCCTTCTCACCAAAGCAATCATTCTCCGGCTATCAAAGTTCCTGGGTGTTTGTTTGGAATAGCGGTGATGGGGGTGGGGGGTGGAAGGGGCAGAATGTCGATTACACTTCAGGGGAAGAGATTTCAGAAATCCAAGAAGAAAAATAGGAGTCTCCCACAGCCCCTGCTTATCCAGAGATAGACGTTCTCTATTGTAAACTTCAAACTGTGGTTATCTCGGGCCGTTTTTGTTTGTGTGGGGGTCTCTCTTGCCCTCTGCCTGTGCCGGCTGCACTCTGCAGAGAGGACAGTGGAGGTTTATAGGAAGAGATAGGGGAGAGCATGTGTGTATGTAAAATCTTAGCGATTCTCTAAATAAAGTCTCCTGGTGCTTAAACAAGCGGCTATCTATCACGCTCCTCTGCTGTCACTGTCTGCTTTTCCAACATAAGGCAATTTAAGATTGTGTCTACACTGCTCACACATACACTCACACTCACACGCGTGCACACTGACCCTGTCAGACACTTGGGTTTAGAAGCTTACAATTATGTAGAATAGTAGCTTCCTTAAGCTTTGATGTTCCAACAAGATGTAGCCACAGCCTATTTAGATCTATTTATTATAGAATTATTCCAGATTCAAAATCAGATAATTCTTATGATGCAATCTTGACAAGTACAGAAATCATGACTTTTATATATGAACTAGCTACCCTGTGGCTAGTGATTTTATGAACTACAAGTGTAACTTACATAACCGTCAAATAGTCTTGTGTCTTTGAATTCATAAAGTTATCCATAATCTATTGGGGCATTTCTATGTTCTCACACTTTTGGGGGAGAAGTATATTAAGGCTGTGTTAATGGAGCAACAAATACCTGTGCAATTTCTTTGCTGTTTATAAAACAGTTAGCCTTATATATCACATATATTTTTATCATGGAAGAAAAGACTAATAATACTTAAGAAACATTTATTGAGGCTCGGTGCCTGTAGCTCAGTGGTTAGGGCACTGGCCACATACACCAGGGCTGGTGAGTTCAAACCCAGCCTGGGCCTGCTAAACAACAATAACAACAAAAAAATATCTGGCAATGTAGGGGGCAGCTGTAGTCTAAGTTACTGGGGAGGCTAAGGCAAGAGAATCTCTTGAACCCAAGAGTTTGAGTTTGAAGCCACAGCAGTCTACCAAGGGTGACATAGTGACTCTGCCTCAAAAAAAAAAAAAAAAGAAAAGAAAAGAAAAAAGAAACATTTATTGAGCACTTATTTGTGCCAGGCCCTGTTTAAAGGGGGTTGCATTTACCAGTTAATTAATTTTCCAGGCCAGGTACAGTGGCTCATGCCTGTAATTCTTGCACTGTGGGAGACTGAGATGGGAAGATTGCTTGAGCTCAAGAGTTCAAGACTAGCCTGAGCAAGAGTGAAACCCTTGTGTCTACTAAAAATAGAAAAATTAGTCAGGCATGGTGAGCTTGCCTCTAGTCCCAGCTCCTTGGGAGGCTGAGGCAAAAGGATCACTTGAGCTCAAGAGTTTGACTTTCCTGTGAGCCATGATGCCACCACAATCTAGTCTGGGCAACAGAGTGAGGCTCTGTCTCAAAAAAACAAAACAATTAATCTTCCCCCTCAAACACTCTGAGACTGTGTTATTAGCCCCATTTTACAAATGATGAAATCGAGGCACAGAGAGGTTGTGTAACCTGCCCAGTGTCATCTAGTTGGGAAACTGAGGCTCAAACTTTAGCAACCAGCCTCAAGAGCCCTTGCTTTTAACCTGTATAAAACACCAGTGAAGGTGCTTGCTAGTGGACTGACTTTGGTATAAAAGTAGAAATAGTTGGTCTCTGGAAGTATGAAATCTCTTGTCCATGCCAATTACTTTGATCCTATGAATGTCCTGAATTGCATTGTAATGATGCAGCTCATTTGGAAGCTGGAGAATTGTGAGATGACTATAGGCTAAACCAGAATAATGGTCTACCATGAAGAGAAAGGCATTCTGTCAGGTTGATAAATTGTCTTTTTAGACAATTAATAATCCATCCATCCAGTATTTCTCCCATTTTTACTTATTATTTACGAGTCATAACAACCCTGGGCAATGTTATGATTCTAAGGCCAACCCTCTTCCTATTTTGATTTAAATAAAGACACCTGAGTTTCATTCATCAATCAGCCACTTGATGTTTCTTGGACTCTAAGCAAGTCCACGTCTTCATCTCTGCAAAGTGTGTGTTAACAGCTACCTCGGTGGGATTGTTTTTAGGGGGGAATGATAATTAAATGAAACAGTGTATATATTTACATATCACCAAGAACATACTACTCTGTCCTAAGTAAATATCTTAAAAGAAAAACTAAACTCAATAAGCAGTACTTGAAATGAAATGATTTGAAATAAAATCATAAAACAATGAGGAGAAAAGATAGTTGTATATGTTCTAGCTCTTTTCTGAGTAGTAATGCAAATTAAGAAAGCATAAAGTAGATATGTAGATACATAAATATTAACATTAAAATTTCTACCTGATATACATACAGGAATTATTAATATTATGTAACATTAGTTATAGACTTGAAAAGCAACTGAACTAAAAAAAAACATGATCTTAATGAATTCTTAACAATTAAGTAGTTAACAATAAAAAAGGCATGACTCAGAAAATGTATACAGTTAGCCAGTGGAAATATAAAAAAGTTTACTTACAATGGCAATCAAAAAATAATTTATTTTACTTGGAAAAAAAGTTAAGTATCAAAGAAAACTTTTTTAACATCTTAAATTATTTGTTTTTTATTGGCCAGGCAAAACAATTCCTTGTCATCTTCTCATTAAAGTATAAGTTGGAATTTTTTTTAGAAGCATATTTGACTACATTTATATTAATACAAAGTCTACAAAATAAGCATACATTTTTATTCAGTGAATTTTAGGGCAATTCTGAAACATTAAAAAAAATAGAAGATGCTCAGTGATTCATGTGGGAGGGTTATGCTGAAGTGTTATTCAAGACAGTAAAATACTGAAATTAATTAAATGTACAACAATAAAGAATGGTTGAATTGAATTAATTATGGTGAATATGTAAGAAAGAAAAATATATTAATTACTTTTAAAAGAGCTTTAACTGAAATGGGAAATATTCAGGTTGTAATGGTAAGTTTGCAATGGTATGCTGTAGGGAATGCTGTACTGAGTTCCCACTGAGTCTGGACGTACATAATCCGTGTGCCTGTGTGTGTATGTAATGAAGGCTCTCGTGGTTCAGTTATTGTCATTATGCTAAATAGTTTCTATATATTTTGAGAGTTGAATGTGTTATGCTAGATAGATAAATAGAGAACAAAAAGTATATATAACTCACCCACGATCTGTCAACAAAGGCTGTATCACTTTATGAATGGTGAGACCAATGTTAACATTAAATTATGACATCAACCGGTATGACTCAAAATATACTCCAATTTACTGCCCTTTAAAGCACCCCCCCAAATGGAGTTGATAGTGAGTGAATAAATTGGTTATATAATTGTCTACTCCCTGCCTGCCTACCTACCTATCACCGATAATATCACACGTAGGGATAAAAACTGTCCCCTCTAGAAGAAGACAGGTCTCTGTTCAAGTCTTGGCACTTTATAACCCTGCAGTCTTGGGTAAGTTACTCCCATCACAGAATTGTTATGAAGATTAAGTGGCGTATGCCTCCAAGGCACTAAGCTTTACAAGGGTCTTGCAAATAATAAGTGTTCAATAAATAGTAAGAAATAGAGTGTATTTTTTGGCCAAGCTTTCTTTAATGAACGTTATTACTCTTACATTTGGAGAAAGCGCAATAAATATTATTGTCAAAAAGTGAAGTAAACCAATGAATGACCTAAAGTAGGCCTCCAAAAGTTACATTTAAAAAGAAAAAAAAATAGAAAGAAAGAAAAAGAAGCAAAGCCACCTTTGTCCGGACATTATATCCCAGTTGTGGCTGTGAACCACAGGTGGGTATGGAAGCCCGGAGGGAAACCAATTATGTGCAAATCCTTTGACTTAATGAAAAATAAAATTAAGCAGACTAATACCCAGCAGGTACTTAACCATCACCTAATATTATAAAAGCCAGTGTTTCTTAAAGAGGAAAAAAGTCTCTGGAGGAAGTAGAGGAAGAAGAAGGCCTGACCCAGGAAGAAATTTCATACGTGTGGGATGATTTTTCACAGCACACCTGAAATTGCCAAGCAGTTCCTCTTATAAACTACTCCTTTGTCTGCCAGGGCAAAGGACTTTACTCAGACCTCAAAGCAGATACTTTTCCTCCATCACAAAAGCTACTTCAATTCAAGTTCAGGTGTGTTCTGTGGGGGATGATAATTAACATTTATGGAAAAGCATCATTTTGTTTTTTTAATGCTCCAGATAAAGTCTTTCATATTTTATTCACATTAGAACATCTAATTTTTGCAACATCCCGAGGGGAAGATGTTACTATTTTTCCCATTTTAAAGATTGTCAAAGGTCATACAGTTGAACCAGAGTCCATGGCTTTTCCATTCGAAAAATACAGGCACAGAGAAATTTCATATAGTTTCAAAAACAAACAAACAAACAAACAAACAAAAAAACCTCAAATGTGTTTACAGGCCTGCCAAATTCAAGAGCTTAACTTTCGTACTTTGAATCACCCCTTTTGGTGATCAAAGGTCCCTAGTTATTAAAGAGAAAATCACTCATTGTTCCAATTTTTAATTCTATTAGCAGAGGATTGATTGGCAGTTACAGGACAGGAGAGGTCAAACTGGGAAGAAGGAATGAGTGTAAGTGGCCGGTCCTTGGGCTCTGCTGGAGTCTGAGGCTAGGCCTTGGAAAAAGAGAAACTCCAGCCTCCTCCTCAGCAGCCTGGCAGGAGTTAGTCCACTCGTTCAGAATCATTCCTGAGGATCTGCCACACCCTAGGTGTGCCTCTTAACTGATTTCAAAACAAACAAGTAAAACCATTTATCCCGAGGCCCTGAGCTGGGGTTCACTAGGTGGTTCATCGGTAACTGCGCCTGGATCAGCCGGGCTCGGTAATGTTTGCAGAATTTCCCTTTCACGGCATGAAAGAACATTCTCAAATAGAAAGTCACACGGGGATATTTTGCAATGGCTGAGAATGTAATCTGATCCCCTCTCTGGAAGGAATGTTTTCTCACATCAGCAAAGTGGTGACGAGGGCAAAGTGGTTTGTCACCGGCTGCCTTTAGGAGCTGTCAGATCGACTTCTCATTTTCCTTCCCTCCTTCTGGCTCCAGTTCCACTCTGTCTCTCTAATTTTCTTTTCTCCTCCTTTCCATTTCTAGGGTTGCTTCTTCCCGTCTCTCTCTGTCTCTGAATCTCTCCGCCCGTGGTTGAATCTCTCCAACTTGTGCCCAGTGGTCTCTTCCCCACCCCGGCTCAGTTCTTTCTCCTGGAATCGGGGGCCCTTCTCACTCAGACCAGAGGCTTACACTCCCAGGACTCCAGCTACACAATGCGTACTGTTTTCAAAGGTTTCCGTGGAGCTTTTCTTGTAAGATGTACTTATTAATTCTCCTTCAATGTTTAAAGACTCAGCCAGTGGGAGCAAAACATGGCCTATCCCCGCCAGCTGAAGAGCTGATGAAATCTTGGCCTGATCTGTTATCTCCCAATGCTTTAAAGGCCTTCGACTGGGAGATTAGAGAACAAGGTTACAGTGACAATTTGTTTACACGCAGGGAGAGATTAAGATCTCGTTGAAAAGGAATAAAAATAACATCATCTTGAGCTGTCACAGCATGAGCCCCATTGTAATCAACACTGGTCTGATTTCAGGGATAATTTAAGACCAATTTATTATCTTAATTAAAAAAAAAAGAAGGGAGAATTCAGTGTTTCAGATGCCAGTTAGATTGTTGGACGATGATGCCCCTGGAGGTTCCCGGACCAAATAGAACACTCACAAGGCTGGAATCTCCTGGTGGCTAAAAATAAAATCTTTTTCTGTTTCTTTGTTTAAGTACTAGCATCAATAGCAGATTAAAAGGCAAAACAATACCTTGTTTGAATATTGTGACATTTTAAATGGATGAAACGGTAAAGAAAATAACTCCCATCCACGCTTTTTTGTTAAGAGTCTCTGGTATTATAGGTAAAAAATCTCCTAATAATTTTTCCACTTTCTGCTTTAACCAAAATCTGCTAAAACTCTTTGCTTTGGGGCAGGCCTCATTTTCTCATTTTCCTCTCCTAATTAATTCTTTCACTTCTTAATCCAGAGAACCAACCCAGCCCCAGAACAGTGTGCTGTGCAGTCACTCCCCTCCCTGGCCTCCCGTTTGAGCGTTCTCATGCCCGGTATAAACCTCTCTTCTGGCTTTCTCTGTAAAAGTGACACGGAGCGCCCAACTCCCTGAATGAATCAGGCCACAAAGAGCCCTTTGAGAGCGCTGGAGGAAGTGCCCCACTGGGAACCCAGGTGGGCAGCAAGCCTTCCTTTTCCATTACAAATGAGTTCCGGGCCAGGGCCACCCCACCTGACTCCCAGCTAACTCCATCCAAAAGCCCAGCCCAACCAGCCCACTCATTTGAAAACCAAACATGTTTCCTTCTGTCTCCCCCTCTCCCTGTTTACAAACACGTTTACAAGTGCTTGATAGGTGACCTTATTTACTTAGTAACCTGTGGATTCATTTATCTTGAAATTAGTAGGTAATGAAGTGGAAAACCTCAACAACCCTCCCACTAATTACCATGATAATAAGATTGTTTTGCTACAGAGGTACAATTAGCATGGAAGAGCCAAAGGGGGAGAGAGATCAATAAAATATCTGAAGAGTACTACTACTCCCAGGCCTCCAGGAAAGAACAAAGAAAGAAAACCACAGCCTGGAAGGTTCATCTGGGGGGACACATCCCACGCGGAGAGATTCACACAGCTGAAATGATTTGATGCCTCCAGGAGAAAGAGGTGTGGAGCCCACAGAAAGGAATTAGTTACAAAGCACAATTTTTGGTGCAGTCGGCATGCTTTGAAAAGAAAAGAGAAAGACGGTGTGGTAAGTTTCAGAGGCTGATCTTAAATATGCTTTGATGGGGGTGAGTGGGGGTAAAGAATGAGGCCAGGTAATTACCCCCCTAAAATGGTTCCATTTGCTTCTTTTCTCTACTCCCCAAAGTCAAAGGGCTCAGATAGAAAACTTAGAAGGGAGATTCTTCTTGCACATCTAGTGCAACATATATTTTCATGAGGTGCTTTAACTCACAGAGTGCACAGCTCAAATATTTATTTACTCCACGGACTGAGGTGTGTAGAGTAAATAAATATGACTTAAAAAATTGCCTCAATATGTATTTACCCAGTAGACTCATTTCTTGGGTAAATTACATGCATTTTGGTAACCTTCCATGACATTTTCCCTTGATTTTAAACATACACAAACAAAGAATTTAAATGTCCGAAGTGTCTAAATAACCTAATTGAACTTGAGACACAAACCAGGAAGAGCCGGGAGACTTGATGGTGGAGGGTAAGAGAAAGGGTTTATTGATAAAGTGAGAGAAACTTGCAGAAGGTCACAGCCACTGACCAGGAGTGGGCATCACGAGTGCTTTGAGGGAGGCACGAACTATGGTGGTGTTCCTCCACACAAAAGTAGTACTGAGCACAACTCGCCATCTACTGCTGCCTGTCCGCTCCCCAAAATGGATTTTCCTATAAAATTTCACAACTAATCGCCCCTAAAACTGATGCCCTCAACTGTGGCAGCCATCTGGTTTTACATTCATTTTTTGATCGTAGTTCCAGAAACCCTACGTTGCCCACCGACTTTTACAACTGAATGGTGGTCCCAGTATCTCCCCCCAAAAAGTTTCTATACCTGACAATGAAACATTCTTAGCACATTCTCAAATGAGAAATCTGCTCAGCTCTCACTGCAAAGGGACGTTCCCTGGTGGATTTTTTAACTGACCACCTCAGCAACATTTTCATTTTGAAAATCATTTTGATTTAATGATGGAAGTTATTGATTTCTGTATGGTCTTAAAGGAGACTTTGCAGGAAGGTAGTTTTCTGAAGTTTTTTTTTTTTTTTTGAGCATCTTTTTAAAAACTGGCCAACATCTTTAGACTTTGCATTGATATTTTTAGATATGTTATCACTGCCTGAAATTTACATCTTTGGAGTGAGGGGAAGAACCCATTCTTATTTCTGAGAAGCACTGGCATGCTTCTCTTAATCATTCTGGATTTAATTAGTAGAATTTGGGGGCTGTGAGCGGCAGTGGTCTGAGAGAAGGGGTAAGTGTTCCTGGAGAGAACCTGGAAGTTTCGACCTGAGCAGTCACCCTATTAGACATTAAGCAGGGCTTGGGGGTGTCTGTGTTGGTGGACACCTCGGAGTTCTGGAGGATGCATCTGGGGAAAGAAGGGAAAGGAATGAGGTCTACACGCTGTGTCCACTTGCTTCCACTGCTGGCTGCCCGTGGGTTTGGTGAAAGACCAGTTCAAGGCTCACCCTGGTGATTTTCCACTATTTGAGTATGAAAAATCGAAATTTCTTGCTTTTACTCACAGACACCTGAAGAAGTCCCTGGCTTCTGATGTTTTCAAACCCCTAACACCAGACTTTTGCCTTACCAGGTTGAAGAATGTGGGAATCTTCACAATAAGAAGCTAACAGAGCCATTCAGAGGGAAACATAAAATGCATTTCTAATCTTTTAAACCTTTGATATTCCGTTTTTTCTACATGCCATAGCATTGTCACCTAACCAAACAGGTGTGTCCGTAGAGGGCACATACTAATTCTAAAACCCAAGTGAATTTACTTAAAAATAATTTTTATTTGAGAATAACTTGAGAATTTTCTGTATCTCTGGAGATCATTTGAGGCACCCTGGGGTGTCATACAACTCACCCGGGTAAACTTGCCCTACAAAAAAAAAAAAGATTTTTAATAACTGAAGTCAATTCCACTTAGGAAGAATTCCCTTTGGGTTTCGCAGCTTAGCTTCAAATCCAAATCCCTCATCTGTGAACAGTTAGAAAAATATGATAGAGCCCAGGAGAGTCAGAACTTGAATTCAATTCAGAGAAATGTACAACTCAAGAGAAATGAAACTGTTCTGCATTTGGGCTGGCTTAATCTTTCAGGGATAAAACAATAGTTTCCTTTTATTAGGTGCAACATAAGTCCTCTAGTCTTCATGATCTCATAAGGTGAAGATTAATGCTCCCATTTTACAGATGGCAAAACTGAGGCTTACAGAGACATGTAACCATCTCAAGTTCCAATAGCTTGTAGGAGAATTCGGATTTAAACCCAGATCCTTCTGATTCCAGCAGAAACTTGTATCAGTCATTCATCTTTTTTCCTGGGAAGGTGTGCTGTCTCACCAGAACCTTCTGAAAGCCAGTTTTGAAACTGTTTTAAAGTCTTCCTGACCTATGTCTTTAGAAAGCATTTTATTGTTTGCACTGCAGACTTCTGTGAATAATGACAAAAATTCAGGCTATCATCCTATGTAAAGAATTTCTAAACCCACTGTGAAGGGTAAAACATTTCTTCTGGTTAAGTCTTCTCCAGAAGTGTACATAAAGGTTCTCACAATTTAACAGAAAGTTTCCTTCATTTGGTTTTAACGACTTGATAAAATAAAATACCCAAGATTTTTTACTAAAAAAAATTAAATAATGCATTTCAGTTGGAGAATATAGAGGATGTAAATTTAACTTAATATCACTCCCTTACTCCTTGTTAAAGGTGAACACGTGACAAGAAATTTTTAGAAGGGCTCCGATGAGCCGGTTGTAATAAGTAGCCTTTTTGGCCTAGATTTGTATGTTCCTAGAGAATAGTAGTAATTTTCAAGTTTCTTTCCAGATTTTTTTTTCTTCCCTGCATATCCACTGTACAATTGGGATCTTGTCTCGAGGTGTGAAGCCTTTTGAAAATGTGTAAAATCATGTCGTCTGCCTTGCATTCTTAGAAAAAAGCTGACAGGAGGAAGAACCAATCCACAGCTAGCTCCCCCGGTCACAGCTGCCTCTTGTCTCCTGGCTCTGGGAGCCCCAGCCCCTTTGGAATGGCTTCCCTGCCTGGACATGGAGGCAGGCACATGCTGCTAAACTTTGTATTGCAACCACACGTTTCACAACAAGGTTGCCTTGCAGTTCAAAAGGCTAACATGGTGGCCCAGGTGTTGCCTGTCTCCAACTCTCCCAGACTGGACAGACCTGCAATGTGTGGGTACCGGCAGCACCTGGGGCACTTCATGGGTTCGGGGGTGCTCGAAAGCTGCGATTGTCTACAATGGAAACCCAGATTTAGCTAAAACCCGGGCTTCTGGGGAGCTGCTGGTGTGATGTTTCCCCCTCAATGGAGAGAATAGCAATGGATTTTCCTCATCTGGGAGTTTTGGGCAGTTTTAGAAGAAGAGCTTCCAGGCATTTCTGTGAGTCAAGGTTTTCATGCATTCATGCAGCCCGCCCTAGTAGTTGACTCCAAGGTGCTCTGTCCATATTCCCGGTTGCCCATTCACTAAGGCATGGACCCCTTGGGATGTGTAAGGAGACGCACTCTGCCTTCAAATCCATTAGCATCAGAAGCCTGGCCATCATGGGACAGTGATGACATGATGTTTGGCTACCAGCCCTTTTGAAAGGGAAAAATCTAATTTTGTATTTTTTGTTTTAATTTCAGATTAATATGAGGGTACTTGTGGTTAGGTTATAGTGTTTGCATTTGTAAGGTGAAGTTGGAGTTGGAGTTGTGCCCTTCACTCAGGAAGGTGCCATATACCTGTGGTGTAATATATCTACTGGGTGGGAACTTAATGAACTCCCACTGCCTTCCCCGTGAATTTAACTGAGTTTTTCTCTCATGTGCACACGTAAGTGTTCATACCAATTTAGCACTGAGTACATGTGATGCTGCTTTTTCTATTCTTGTGATACTTAGGAGAACGCCTTCCAAATCCTTCCATGTCATGCAAGATGCAAAAGCTCTATCTTTTTTAATGGCTGAATAGTATTACACAGTGTACATATACCAGAGTTTATCAGACCATTCATGGGTGGAAAGGTACTTGGGTTGTTGTACATCTTTGCGATTGAGCTACTATAAATTTTGTATCGTTGAGTTGGGTAAATGATAGTAGGGTATCATTTAAACTGAATCATTAGTGATTTTATTTGGTTGTTTTCAATTGGATGAAACTCACAGACCTGCACTGTGAAGTCTTTTATTAATTTCTAGCATTGCTATGTCATTTTAGTGTTTTTGATCTACTTGGCTCTGCATGATGACTAGAGTTAAAGAAGAGCGTGGGATTTGGAGTTAGACTACTTCCCAAGAATGACTGGTCCCCACTGAACCTCTACTAACTCATCTGCAGAGTGGGGAAAACAGTTTCTTGAGGGCTGTGTAGGTGACCTGGAAATTGTCTGGTGTAATCCTAGCACCCTGGGGCCCTTCAGTAGGAGTCAGCCTCTTTTTGTCACAAATACCCTTGCAATAGTTTTAAATCCTCAGAACACACCTAGCAGAATGCTAAAGCGAAATAAACTATAAAAGTGGGCACAGCATCCTCAGAGAGCCATTTGGAGAAGAGAAAATAAAATTCCCTAAGATTTGGGCTGAGCAGAAAGTCCACGGATTGAAGTCCCTTGGGACTTTGCCTAAGGAGGGGATTGAGTCTCTCTGCTCCTTATTTGCACAGAATCCTCCAGTGTTGTAGATGCTTCTTCCTCAACACCTTCATGAACAAATGAATCAAATATTAGCTTCCAAACCTTCTATTTAAGAGTTATGACTTCTCCCAAAGCCATTCATTCAGGCACTGTGCTAGGCAGCTGGGAAATAACAGTAACACAGACAAGACCCTGGTAGTTGGCTGGGGAAATGAGAAGAAATAAAGATGTTAAATAAATGAAATAAACAATGTATTCCGGATTGCAATGAACCTTGTGAGCAAAACCCAATGAGGTGATTACAATGTGGTTTCAGGAGGGAGGAAACGATGGCTTCAGATGGGAAGGGCAGAAGACCTTTCTGAGGAGAGGACATTTAAATTGAAACCAAAGAATGCAAAGGGTGTGGCAGAACCATGTGTGAGTGGAAACTAATTCCTGATCAAGGAGCAACGGAAGGAAAAGGCCTTCCTCTTGGAGCAGGAAACAAGCTTGACTCCTTTTTGCAACAGAAAACGGGCCTGTAGGGTGTGAGCTTGGGGAGTAGGATGGATTTCAAAGGCTGCTGGTTCCAGCTGAGCAAATAACTAGATGGAGGATGGTGGAAAGATATTTTCTTTTTCTTATTCTGGATAGTGAGTTATACTTAGGAAAATGGAGGGGTTGTTCCCACTCATTCTTTTTATGCTTCATCTCCACATAAACTTATTTTTTTGAACATTTCTTTTTTTGGAAAAGTTTTAAAAAATAAACTTGCTATTACAGATGTTTCATACTATAAAGGAACTAGGGGTGGAGGGAGTGGGTTAGTTTGGAGACATACTGACCTGCATCTGAATACCTGTTTAGGCTTTTAAGATGTTGTGTGTTCTTAACTAAGTTATTTCATCTCTCTGCACCTCTGTTTCCTCATCCCTAAAATGGATTCAGGACTTAAAAAGCAGGATGAGTAACATAGCACATCCAAGTATATATCTATTGGTTGGTAGAATTAAATGCATCATTCAAGTTGCCATATCCACAGCTCTATCTGACGATTCCCACCATGTTGAAGAATCTCCCAGCAAGTGTCTTAAGCCCCTCAGCATATCAGATTCAGTGAAAGCCATACCTAATGTGACTTTGGACAAAGCTCTTGTTCAAAGGATGGAAAATAAAACAAAAAAGAGAAAGTGACTGAAAATCCATTGGAAATGGATAGACCCTTCAGCCCAAGATTGAGATAAATGATTACGAAGGATGTGGGGTTCCTATCGGGATCATTTTCTCTGGTGACTGTGGTTAGAGTGGAGTCAATGCTTCAACAGGCATTAATTCCAAAATTGATGGCCATCATTTTCCTGTGAATGATAGGTCCATTGGATCTTTCACAGTGAAGATGATGGCTGAATAGGTACATATTTTGGTTGTTAACGTTTTCAAATTCTGAAATGAGGATGGGATAAAAAGGAGCTCCTAAGCACATTAATGATGTTATAGTTTCCAGTGAAGGTATTTGGGGACCCTTGGAAACACCTTCAGTCTCTGGAGATGTAAAAAATAATTGGTGACAAGAACACAATCAAAACCAGCTTCCCTGTTTTCTGCAGGTGAGCATCGATGTGTATCCCGTGAGAGCGCTTGCCTTATGACGGGGGCAAATGCTACTTTCATGCGTGTGTAAAACTACAAAACAAATTCCTTTAATCCCAGCAAAACAGTTTGAATTCTTCCCTATTTTTTTCCTTTACACACTCTCTCTCTCTCTGCCTGCCCTATATAAGTATTGATCCTAAATACCTGACAAGTTTAATTAAAAAAAATCAAAGCATACCCCAATTCATGTGCATAACAAACATCCAATTTACTAATCTTCTTGCAAGAGGGAAGTGAATTCCTCCACAGATCTTTCTTCCTCCTCTTCAATTTGATAAACACTTGGCTCTTTTGTCAGGTAGGACCAACGCTAGTTGACTAGTGACTAAAATACTCTTACAAATGGAGTTTCAGTCACCACTCAACGAAGCTGGTTGACAGGGCCGTACGAAATCCTTCTGGAGGGAGGCAGGCTTTTTACTTGATTGATGAAATTATATCTAAATCTAGTAGATTTGGGACTTCAAAGGCATTTTTCCCTACTTAGGGCATCCCGGATGAAGGGCGTATGCTATTTGTACCAAACTCCCAGGCTCAAGTGGTTCGCAAATTGACCCCTTTGTAATAGGTTAAAGGTTTCTTGCTAGATAACAGTGGTTCATTTTGATTAATTATGTCAGGGAATTAATGTATGATTACTAACTTTTAGCAGACCCTGCTCCTTCTGACCCCAAGCTGCTTGTTTGTGTGGCTGGTTGTAATTTTCGACCGATGGGTTAGGAGAGGTCACTGTGTGGTCAGCATATTTTAAACAAAGGAAGAAAAAGAGAAGCAGAGACCTCCAAATGGAGTGGACACCGCGGTTCACAGCCTTGACAGAGAAGATCTGTTAAGTGTTTTAACAGTAGGCTTTTATATATTTACTCTTGCTAATAAAAGACGTCTCACCAGAATGGAAGTAACCTAGAAAGATGTGGGGAACAACAATTAAATGTTAGCCCATAAATTTCACGTCATACTGGTTTCAATAACCTGGGACCTTGTTAAAGATTAAATGGCCAAGTGTTGAGTTTTGGCTTTTGATAGGTCGAGAGAATCAGGATGAAAGATTCTTGTTAATAATGAAGTTTTTGACTAAACGGTGTGAAGTTTAAATAGTTAGATTAAGTGCTAGATATTTAGGAAAAAGGTAACAGAGAATAAGCTGATGAGACCTTGCTTTACATTATTTTTATTTCATTTATTTATGTTATTTATGCAACAAAACTCCTCTGGACTGGAACAATTTCAATCTTCAGCATGAACTAAGAACAGCTGATGGTCCATGCTACGTGATCAGTTCAAAATGTCCAGGGATCTCTGAAATGACACTAGTTTTCCCGACGTTTTCATATCTGTAAGATTAAACATATTTACCACCAGAATTAGCTCCTTAAGGATTTGTTTCAAAAGAAGAATTTTCCTTTTTCCTGGCACTGAACTTTGAGGATTGCTCTATACAAAATGCTGTGGATGTTATGTTGCCAAGGGTTTTCCAATTGTGACTTCGTCGAAACAATTATAAGGCTCAGATGAAGAAAGGCAGGCCAAGGAGAGAAAGGGGACTTTTCTAGGGAAAACACAGTCACAATAAAAAAGAGGGCCAGGAGTGTTTGGTTTGGAGCAAATGCTGCATATTAATGGACTTGAAAGCAGAGAGTTAAAAAAAAAAATCAAAAAAAAAGACAGCAGTGTTACAAAGGGAAGGTGTTACATAGATGTTGTATTAAATTTTTAAACATTATAAAACACCCTTTCCATAAGGTTATTCAGAAATAAATTGTGCTTTAGCGTGCAGATTTAGTTAGCTCTGTCCAGGAGGATATGGGAAAGGCACTGGGCATGCTGACAATTGCTCATCGCCCATAGCCTTTATGGACAACATAATCACAATTACTGTATTTCAAACAAGCCCCTTTCAAAAATTAGAGGTGTTGATGACTTTAATGGGGACATAGACCATTTGTCTGTTCCATTATTGCAATTACTGTCTGGCTTGGTATCTTCTCCCTGACAGTGGCTAATGCTGTATACTTCAAAGGAAGATATAAACCCTCAATAATGCATTTATGGTCCAATTCACATCTAGCTCTTCATCTCTCCACTGTGTTCACTCCACCTCCTTGACACACACGTGCACACACAGTTATGAGCACAGAGTTCTACTGAGGGAATACATTTGCATGACACTTGCAGTGGAGCTGAAGCAAGACACAACAGCAGGGGGAGGAGAGATGGGGCTACAGGAGTTAGAGGATGCCAGGGGGATATGGAGCGGTTGTCTCACTTAGTTGCCCTGTAAAGGCATAGCTGTCCTCGTATTAATCAGAGATCTCAGAAGAACAATATTCCTTGGATACACCTGCAACAGTTTTTAAAGGTTTTGAAACACAAATCCACTTACATGATTATATTCTTTCTCAACTCAATTTCTCACTTTCCTATTCTCAATTGTTGCAAATATTGTATATGTTATATAATAAAATACATATGATATATATGATCTCTCTTAAGGATCTCAAAATGAAATGTATGTATATGTGTATATATACACCTCCTAAATATCTCTAAATTATATTTTCTTCTTCTGATCACATGCTGTTGAAATAATTTGGCTTTTTTTGGGTACTGTAGAAGCTATAATTGTTTTAATCATATTTTTATTTTGTAAATAATGAAGTATAACAGGAACTAGTTTATCCACACATAACGCAAAGGATGGAATTAGAGGATCCACACATAACCCAAAGGATGAGAAAGGAACTATATGGGAACAACTACATGTCAAGCTGTATGCCAGATTTTGTTCAGTTTTTTTGGAGAAGATAAATCTCTTTATTGGCCAGACAAGGCTGGTCCCTGATCTCCGCCAACTAGATTTTTGTGGGAAGATAATTACACTTTCGCTTTAGCTCCAGGATCTCATGAAGGGTCCATGGTTTCTAAATCAAAAGTGTGGCAGGAAAGCATTTTAAAAAGAATGAAAAACAAGGAAGAAACTAATGAGCTCAACATATTTCAGATACTTTTGACCCAGGTGAAAGTGTGATTTCACGATTCTGAAATGAACTAACATGGGCAACTTAATGCCGACGTCTCTTTGGTCAGGTTACACTGAAGTTCCATTCACTTTCAGTCCTAGGAGCAGGCCAATGAACTACGTAGATTTGGATCAGTGTTTCTGTCCATTAGCTCTCTAAGACAACATTTTAGTTTACTAGGTACCCTGGATCAACCAAAAGAAAAAGGAGCCAGAATCCTCCCCAGTTATATATGGGGGCTCGAAGGTAGCTAATCACCTCAGTTCGCCTGGGCCAAGGGGGACCCTCGAATGTGGGACTTTCGATTTTCAAACTGAGAAGGTCCTGGACAAAGCAGGACAAATCAAGTCATCCCAAATTCAAGCGTCCCCCTCTAGCAGCCACTTCCTAATACTATGGCCGTTGGTTCTTACCCTAAAGGACCTGTATGATGGCCACGGACTAGGTGTATTCTACCTTCAAAGTCACTTTCTCCAAATAGCAATGATAACAGGGCACCAGGCCCTTTAAGGGTGATTTTTATTTGCTCTGCTATATTCTATTAAAAAAAAATGGTATATGAATCAAATTGTTCTTTGATTTTTTTTGAAACGAGAGATGTTAAGTGAACTTCGATAATTCTCAAAACCAGAATTAAACTATGCACCAAACCTTATTAAGCACTTGGAAACATTATTTAGCTTGGGTTTACAGGGTCCCATTAATCTTTTAGAACAGGCACAAATAAAGCAACATTCTAAAACACAAAGTACAATAAAGGTCTTCCACGAAATTTAAAAGAGAACAATATTTTGGACTTTTTTTTTTTTTTTTTAAGTTCAGAGGTGACTTTCAACAGAACTTCAAAACCAAATTGGGGAACAATGAACATAGAAGTGTTCTTTTTAATCATGAGCAAAATCTATCACACATGTTCTTTCAAGTAAAGTTTATTAGAAAGAAACTGCTACTAGAGAACCACATGTTAACTCTGACTTGGCAAGGTCAGGCCAGGGCAATAAACCCTTGAACCTTACAAATATGCAAAGCTGACATAAATAACAAATTAAACCCAGCCAGGTATAACACTTTGGCCAGTTGGACGGGAGGCAGAGCCCAATTCCAGGAAACAAGAGCCTGTTGATTTGTAAGGAAAACCCGGTCTTACCCTCTTTGTTCGCTGCCCATTAGGCTTGCATCTGGGGGTCACTTTGCTCCTTCCTGCTGAGGTAAAACCTAATAAAAATGATTCTGCTGCAATCTCTGCCAGCGGCTGCACGCTGTAGCCCATGCCTGGTGGTATGGCACATTGGACTAATAAGGTAGCATGTTTTTATAAAGGAATGTATGGCCTTGGGTGGGTTGATATAAGGTGTTTTGTATTTTTAAGATATTAATACAGTTTTTAAAATCGACGATAATTGTCCGTGTTCATGTGGGTATAAAGTGATGTTTTGGTACCGACTGTATAATGTATAGCGATCCGATCAGGGTAATCAGCATCTCCATCTTCTCTGATCATCTCTGTGTATTGGGAACACTCAATATCTCCCTTCCAGCTATTTGAAATTACATAACATTGTTTTTAACTATAGTCACTATAGTTGTAAAAGTTATAAGAATAGAATACTTATTCTTTCTATCCAGGTGTAACTTTGCATCCATTAAAAGATCTTTGTTAAAAGCTTTCAAACTGATTGAGGCTGCTCTGTTCTCTGGGAAGAAGTTACCTCTGTGATAACTGCAGGATTACCACATTGGGAAAGTACCAGGAGAGCTGACCCAGCCCCATGTAAGAAAGAGAATCTGCAGTCGCAGAAAATAAAACAAAAGAATATTATGTATATATTTTAAACTAGGGCACCTTTATTTTTTAATATGAATGTTACTAAAGGGAATTCAGAAGTTAGGGATCTAGAAGAAGTAAAGAGAAAAAAAAATTGAATACCCGTTCATCACTTAAATTAGAATGTCTTGTTGGTTTGACAGTGTTCAGATGGGGAGGGAGACTGGCATTTTTATTTGTTGAACGTCGTGTTGCCTGATGAGTTACGCAGGAGTTTTCTGGATCATTATTGAGCTCTGATGTTAAGTTGTGCTCTTGCTCTCCATACAGAATTAAAGTTTTGACAGATCTAATCTGTAATGTATTTAATTAAGCAAACACAGGCCATCAAACACAATGCGCTGGAGGGTGGTTTCAGAGCTTTCAAATTTTCTTCCAGGCTTTTGTTGAGGGGTGTGGCTCAGAGTCCTCTATAATCATGGCTGGTGAGATATCCAGGCATATTATAGTAAACGACCCTTTTTGACATTGTCGAGGGAGAGAATGTTCTTTAGTAGCCATACTACATGTAGCTAGCTAACTGTGGGATAGTGATTCTCTTTTTAAACCAACCTTGACTTTGCCAGCAGGGAACAGTATGAGCATTATGTCTAATTTTGGGGGGGAGGAAAGAACTACCTGGTGGAGGAGGGAAGAGTTGATTCAGTTGTACTTGTTGCTATCGTAGTAAATTTTTAAATCTTGAGATTGACCAATATACAGCATTAAGATATGAGCTTGTAAGTCAATGGCAAAATTTTCAATACTTATTTAAATATCTTTATAATGTAGAACTAATAGGTTTTTTTAGTGTAACTTACAGTTTGTCGAATTTGGCTAATACTAGCTTTACTTTGTAAATGCAAATTAGAAGAAATATTTAACAGGACCACCAAAATGAAACACGATGCAGTATCTGAGATAAACTTGGAACAGTATCTTCCCCCAACACAGAGGACTGCAAAGATCACTGTGGAAACCCAGGTGTCGATGGATTGACGGTTTTCTCTGCTGACCCAACTCAGGTCTGATGAGATGGAGCAGCCACTTCTTTAACTTCAAGAGAGGGAAGAAAGAGGTGTTTTTACAACTGGTTAAATTTGAGGACAAGCACTTGGCAAAGGTCTGTGGGGTGAAGACAGTTTGTAACACTCAGATCAAAATACGAATACTGAGCAAATAGGGCGATTTTCAGAAAACTGGATGAGAATGCAGTGTTATTTTTCTGATTAATACACATTTTCATTTTCTTTTCAAAAGTGCACTATCTGATCCTCTTTTAATGTCAGGCATGGCATATTTTTTTCCAACAGAAAAGCAACTGTTAAATAGCTCAACTTTTGAACTAGACAACAATCTAAGTCTGGTCTTGGCTCCATGTTATGAATTCCATGTAGGTAGTCCCTTGAAAAACAGTGCATCAGCTGAGTGAGATTAGGGTTCATGCTGTCCTCTGTACAGCTCATTTTTATTATCTGCCGTGTTTTTTGGTTGGGCCAGGTGGGTTGCATTTTATAACCTTTGGTCTAATTCCTACTTATCCTGAAGAGCATCTCAGGCTAACAGACCAGATTCTATCTTCTGTTCCCTTTGATTTGGTTGACACAGTTCTTTTAAAGTTTGAAACTGAATGCATTTAGGAGGTGGGAGTATGAGCATTCCAATTTGCCATTAGGCTGCCCCCTTCTTTATTGTCTGATACCTGGACCAATTCACAGAAGAAGTATAACACTGTGGCCCCAGCCCTTTGAGATTTCGTGAATTGGTGTAGCTGTCAGGCTGCCCTCCCATCCTCCAGTCTGGTGCGGACTAATTAGTTAATTCACAACTCCAGCCTTGACCCAAGTGGGATTCCTCCTCCTGGGAAAACTGGATACCTGACAAGTCTTAAAGTTTAATGCTAAGTTAATCTCAAGTTATTTTGGCAAAAAAAGAATAGCCTTGCTCTTTGCTTCTCTGTGGATGGTAGGTGGGGGGTGAACTTTACAGAGTAGGGCAGCAATTAAGAGGCCCTTGAACAGGAAGTTGAATCATAAAGTATATTACCACCTTGTTTATTTTTGGATTCTGTTGCCTGTAAGTCTCAAGGACTAAGGGATTAGGATGTGTGGAAATACATATATATTACTAAGGAAGAAGGCTTGTTCCTCTTGTCTATTCATCTTTGGCCTCAGGGCACATACTCTTGAATTGCATTAAATATTATATGAAAATGTTTATTTAAAGTCCTTTCAACTGACAGCTTATTAAATGCCAGATCAAATGACATGAAAATTCAACATCAGACTTGTTAGCGGGTGAGTTGAGGGTGGGATATGTTGATTCCTGTATAAACAAATAGACATGGAAATAGCCTCAACATCATTTAACCTGTTGAACAGTGGTTCCAAAGAAAGAAAAAGGAGTGAAGCAATTTTGTAAAAGCCATCCAAGGGCAATTAGAGTTAGCAGAAGTTCATGTACTTATGATTATACTTGAGAAGGTATAAACTTAATTTTTACAACAGATGTTTGGCAACTAATTAGGAATAGATGCTTTAGTGAGTAATCCAGCTCAATCACTGCAGACCTCGGCATACCTGGAATATTTAGCCTGGTCATTTTAACAAATGGTAATAAAAATATACATAGCAAACAATGAACAGAAAATGACCCTTTCAGTTGATTCTTTCTCCACAGCAGCCAGTCGACTTTCAACATCTGGGTCACTCTTCTTTATGTGTTTTTAGTCAAATGATTTAAGTTTTGGGGGAAAATTTCCCTTTAGTCCAATAATAGGTCAGCAGAAATGACATTAATGGCAAAAAGCAGTCTCCCCGCAGAAGGTCAGTGGAGAAGTATAATCAGTTTAGAACTCGATGTTGTAACTTACTTGAATGAAAGACTTTTCGTAAGGTGACATTAAGATGAAATATTTAAGATAAACTGGAAGATTTGACTGGAAATTCACAATGGCTCTCTGAAATAGTCTGCCCTGATTTACAGATCCTCAATTTTCAATTTATGAGCTGAGACCAGAGTATACCACTAGAGGATGAGAATAGAGTAGTCATATTAGAGGCAGCTCATATATCCTAAAGACAGACTTTGGAAGAATTAGAAAGTATAATAAAGTGCCTGTCCCTTTAAGACAGGGCCTGGCTCACTGCCAATTTCAAACCTTAAAGCATTAGATATTTTTAAAGCCCTTAAAACTGTCACTTTTTCCCTAGACTTTTTGTCATCTCTAAATGAAAAAACAGTACCAGAGAGATTTGCCCGTATTGTTTCCAGTCTCCTCAGGATATTTTTGAAAAGTAAATATTTATTGCTGACAATAATTTTTTTGCTAAGGTTAACTAGCACTCCAAGTACAAAGCCGGGCATCTGAAAGACGGAGAAACTGCTGGGCCACTTTCAAGTTACTCAGATGTCCAAGAAACTTGCAAATGTGATAATTCAGAATGCAAATTATTAAAACTTCTTTATCCTTTTCCAAAGGAGACAGTAGAAATTAATTTTTTGGGGAGGGGGGCAGCTAAAGGATGTCTGGGGCTCAGGTCAACTTAAACTCAGGCTAGAGGTCATGGGGACACCAAACAAAGAAAGAGCAGCCCTGGAGCCTTTCCTGGCCTGCGTTTTTCCTTGAGCTCCTGGAGGTGGATTTGACCCTTTCTCCCTGAATGTCTCCTTTCCTTTGGCTTCCACTGAGAAACTTCTAGAACATAATCCTTAGTAAATCACTTACTGTGTGCCTCCTGTTAGATATTCCCAGAAATCTAAGTACTTCCCTCCCACAAACATTTTACTGTTAACGTGTTCTGAGGGATGATTGGAATTTTATTTTTAGTTTTTACATTTGTATTTATTCATTTATTTTTTTGAGATAGAGTCCCACTTTCTTGTCCCTGGTAGAGTGCCCTTATGTCACCGCTCACAGCAACCTCAAACCCTTGAGCTGAAGAGATCCTCTTGCCTCAGCCTCCCAAGTAGATGGGACTACAGCTCCCACTATAATGCCTGGCTAGTTTTTGGAGGCTGGTCTCACTTTTGCTCAGGCTGGTCTTTAACTTGTGAGCTCAAGCAGTCTACCCACCTCGGCCTCCCAAACTGCTGGGATTACAGGTTAATCCCAGCTGCGCTTAGCCAGAATTCTATCTTTTAAAAAAGCATTTTATAATTAAATATGTTAGGAAAAGACAAAGTTAAATTTCTCTAGTGCAGATTTTCTCAAACACTGTAATATACCCACCAGTTGAAATCCAAGGGATCCCATTTAGTGTTTGAGGATATTTCAGCGACACATCGTATTCTTAGATGCAGTAGCAATTGTAGTAATGAGTGAATCATATTTTTTTTGAATGTTAAAGAAAAATAAAACTATGGGGGTCACTTGGGCTTATAATGTTTCTACTAATTGATTACTTAACTAAACAAATACTGAGTGACATTACATAGATTTTTGGAGAAGACCTCACGATGATATTTATATATAGTAATTTTTTGATAAACATGAAAGACTTTAAGATTCTATTTCTATATCATATGCCTATTAACAGATAATATAAATAAATACATGCATACAGATACACATTTGCATGTGGTACCACATACAATTTGTATAATCCTTGCCTTCAAGTAACAGAGACCTCAAAATTTGAGTGATTTAAATTATTTAATATTTTTCCCCCACCTCAAAAGTTGCTTTAAGGAAATCAAAAGGAACCTAATTCTGCTTTTCTGTTCCCAATCTTTAGGTCAAGATGAGTTTGTGGTTTCAAAATGACTTACTGCAGTTGCAGCCATGATGTTTGGATTACAGGCAAGAAGGAGAGAAAAGAAATGGAAAAAAGTGCCTGCATGTTGGGTTAGATGTGACCTCTGAGCCCTGTTCAGCAACTTATGTTGATATTTTATTGGCAAGAACTTGGCTCTCCGACTACCTTTATTTGTGAGGAAGGCTGAGAAGTGTAGTTTCTTTAATTAAGAACATGAATACCAGAAACAAATTCAAGGCTTTGATAGTAAGGAGGAAAAGGAGAAAGACTACTGGGTAGACAATATTCTAGAAGTCATTGCTATAATATGTTCTTTAATGTGCTGCAAACTTGGATAAAAGCATCTGATTACCAACTTAGTTTATGCAGGACAGCACTGGAGCCATTGACTTTTGGTTGAGATTGTCAAGGATCACAAAAATATATTTCCAGATTTCCAACCAAAAATGCTTTGGCGTCAACTATTGAGAAAACTATGAAGATTAGGGCAAAAGTGTATATATCCCCAATCACTTTCTTGATTCATGGAAAGAAAGACATTGAGACTGTCATGGATGAAATTATTTCCTAAAGTTTATTAAGAGACAGTTAAATACTGAAAACAGCATCAAAAAGGCCTAATTTGAATGTTTTTTTATTGTATTTATTCTTGTATGAAATCAAAACTCTAATACTCTTTGAGTTTTTGTAGTCTGTAGAACTTATTAATACTTGTACTGACATTTCAATAAATTAATTTTATTTACAGAAGCACTTTTGGTTTTTAAAATATTGTTGAAGAAATCCTGGTCTGTTAGTGCCTAAACACAGCTTTGGTGCCAGGCCTCTGAAATCTACAGTGCCATCTAGTGGCGATTATCTTGACCTGTGGACACAGTATCCTTGGTGTTTGGAAATAGGGATCGAGGTCACAGTATATTAAAATCAGCTAATGTGTTAATGTTGCCATAATCTCAGCTATCTTGGTTTTCTTTTCTCTTTTCCCTATTATTTTAAATCTTACTTTTGCTCCAAAATTATGGTTTTTCTTAAAAATCAAAATCCTTTGCTCTGTTTTGCTCAATGACTTTATCTGTTCTCTTACATTTAACCTCTATAGAGACATATGTATCATCTAGAAAATAAGGAATTGGATGATTACTTTCTACAGCCACTTTCAAAATTAAAATATCATGATTACTATGACTTTCAAATTTACGTGTCTTGGCCTATTATGATTCCTGAGCCCTGATCACATATTTCCAAATTCCCAATTGTTATACCTGCTATG
>NW_003852424.1:5722616-5723230 GCF_000181295.1 Otolemur garnettii
GGTGTATCTCCATAGCCCCAGTGTGAGTGTACCCTGCAGTGGGATAGAGCCCTGCAACCTGAGCTGCCAGGGTAAACTCCAGCCACCTGAGACCCTGAACTAGAATAAGCAGGTTAGAATATGAAGGAATGAATACAATTATTGTAAAACAAAAATTTGTAAAATCTGAGATGCTGTGCTGATAGAGTACACCATATTTGTGACTGTTTTTAGACTGTGTGTGTGTGGGGGGGGTGCTTCTTAGAATTTTTGCTTTGTAAACATTCATTCCTTGATTTAACCTGCTGCCATTATGACTGCCATCACTCACTCACTAACTCATCAAAAACGAAGTAAATATTTATATAACCTGTTTTTATTATTCTTTCTTAAATTTATGTGCAGCTCTCGTTTTTTCGAGGTTTACTATTATAAGTATTTTTGCTTTTTATTTAGAAGTTTGGTTTTATTTCTGTGACCAGAACCTTAACTCTTGCATGTATTACTTGGCTTATGGTAGAATTGGTTTTGTTACATGTGAGTTGCAGTTTCGAAGGACCCATTGATGATGTTAGATGATGAGTGAGGACTTACTGTATTCAGGCCACAAGAAGACTTCTATGTCTAAGCTGGAA
>NW_003852424.1:5723250-5766086 GCF_000181295.1 Otolemur garnettii
CCCCCAGGTCTAAGTATTTGAATCTTGTGGTAAAGTGGTTTGAGGATTCTGAGTAGCAGAATAACTTAAGACAGTATATTATTCCTCAAATATTATAGCTGAATGAAATAACTTCTTTGTAGTTGAAAGGGCAGGACCTGAAAACAAAGAGAGAAAGAAAATGAATGCAAAAGAAATGGAGAGCAAAGCCAATTAGGTAAAGGAGTAGCAGGGATTCTAAAAGGCCGATGGCAAACTTGAATTAGGTAAAGCTAATTTAGGCTTGGAGTCTCCAGTTTAATTTATAAGTAACCATCTTCTGCTTTGACATATGTAACAACTTGGATTGACTGTCTAAAGTGTGGGCTTAGATGATAGGATGATAAATGCTTAAGAAACTCTTGTCTGATAAAATGAATGGGCCATTCCAACCTCAATTCAGTAAATCCGAACTCAGCAATACTCTGAATATACTCTTAAGTACTCCAAAGATAGTTTATATGGAGCATTTAAAAACAAAAAAGAAACAAAAAATGAGTTATCAGCAAAATATAATGATACTGAGACATGGTCCACAAGTGGTAAACAGAAATATAAGAACTGAAAGATTTTACTAGGTTGTGCAAATCATCAAAATTGAGACAGTTGAAAGAATGCAACTTGACTCTTGTGAGCCTTAGGAGGCTTTTACTACTCTAAGAACAACAAGAGAACCATCTGCTTGAGGAATCCTTTAAAAATTGCCATGGGACATTTAGCAGTTCAGGATACCATCTTGCTTTGTTCTTAAAATCAGGAAAGAACCGAGCATATCCAGGTAAACACTCTGCGTGTGCAGTGTGATTGCTCACTAAATACCAAAGATTGCACTTTACAAGAGTTGGAAGGGAATTTGGAGATCAAGAAGACCCACCTTCTGTCCCTCCATCATTTTTAAGATGAGGAAATTGAAATTGAAAAATTGCCAGACTCGGTAGTGACTAGTGTAAAGATTTGTGCGTTAACACGGGGCTCTCTCTGAAGAGATTTGTTGGCCATTCATTTTATGTTTGAACAACTTTGAATGCATTAAAAGCATTACTTTCTGTATAATATCTTGGGTAAAAGTGCAGTCCTTATGATTGTAAAAACCCTGGAGGGTGGAAACCATGATTAGAAAATGCTGCTTTCAGAAAGTTCATATTGAATGAATGAACATTCTTTCTACTTTATAAATGAAACTAAACCAAGCAATGTTAAGAACTGCTTGTAGAGTAGAGCTGTGAATCTTTATCCTTTGAAAATATTGGCACATGTATTACGATCTCTTTCTTCTAAATGGAAAATTGCTTTTACAATTGATTACTTAGTTTATTTTCTTAACTACCTGATTACTCAGATGATTAAATTAATTAGATTTAATTATGTTGTGTGCATTCTCCAAGCCTTTGTCAGAAGGCATATTCTTTTTTGGATGTTAAACCAAACACATTCCCTTGCTGCTGGAATTTAAAACTGTTTATCATTTTCCTTCTGGTACAATGAATTCCATCTTTAATAACTCAAGAATGAATCATATGGAGGGCTCCTATCTGACTTGACTTTGCAGTGTTTTAAGAATATGAGAAGAATTCTGATTCCTGTCCCGACATGGGAAGCGGGTGAGCGTTTTCCTTTCCAGGCAGAGAAAGGATTAGGCACGGCTATTTCTGTTCTTTTGGGGAAGATCCTGCTATGCTCCTTCCCACTGAACGAGCCTCTTCCTGAAGATTAGGAGATAATGCATCTGGAATAACATGAGCTCATCCAGGTTTGTGGTTTATCTGAAAATCAAATCCCAATAATCTCATAGTCCATCTGGCTGCATATACATTTGGGTAAAGTTTAAAGATCAACCACGACACAGGGCTAACAACTTTCAAAACAAGAGAGGAAAGGAAAGCTCCATTTTTAAGTTGGGGCTAAACATTCCTTTGCCTTTGGTGATATGTTTTTCTTTCAGCAGCACAGAGAGTGCTGTTGGCAGAAGGCTCTTACTGTGTTTGTTTCTCCTGTGGGTAAATGTGCTCAGCAGGCCCTTGTAAGTGTGAACAGAACACAGACCTAGCTCATGCCCTGGCTGAACAGAAAAATTTAAAGGTGTGAAAACATGAATCTAGAGATTGAGTAGATTAGCCTTTCAACATTCACTTTAGAAAGAACAGCTCTGTCCTGGGTTATGGGATGGTTAGTGGAAAAGCCAAAGAGGGTAGCAGAGCAAAATGTTTGGTAGTTACCAGTGCAAGATAACAGCATGCAGTTTAGTAGTAATTAAAGGCTTTTGAAGGAAGACTGACCATGGTTCAAGGTCAAGTTTGCTGCATGCTATTCTCATTTCCTAGCTTTGAGCAGGTTGTTTATCCTCTCAGATCTACAGAGTTTATTTCATGGATTCTTTTAAGCTTCCCATTGGATGATGTATGTGGACTAAGTGGACTACACAGAGTCTAACAAAGAACAAGTATGCAATAAATAAGTATTGATCCATAGAATTGATAGCCTATGCCATTGCAAACGCATTTCTGCAGTGTTGGTAGGATTCTTATTAAGTATGAAGATTTATAAAAGCCCCATCTGGGTCAAGATGCTCTTCTAAACATTGCTGATGGTTGTGAAAATTGGTGCAGCACATTTCTGGAAGACAGCTTGTTAATATGAATCAAAGGCTTAAGCAAATGCATACATTTCACCTAAAAATTCAAATTTTGTCACTTACACTGAGGAAACAATCAGAAGCATAAACAAAGATTAAATCTCAAATATGTTATGATGTATTTTTCCATTGCACAGCAAGTATTACTTACAACAGTCAAAATCCAAAATCAAACAAAGTTCAGCACAGATGGTGGAGTTTATACATATGATGGAAGAGTTTTCAAACTAGTAGAAATCTTGGTTCAGAAGAATATTTCACAATAGGTGCTTTTAATATGATGTTGAAAGAAGTGAAACATTTACCAGGCAGCATATACTCTATGAGAACAATAGTTTCAAAATTTAGAAAAACATATACCAAAACAATAGAAGTCACTGCCTGGACAGCTTTACATATAGTCATGTTAAAATGTAAAAATATAGATTTTTGTAACAGTCTGGTTTTGGACTATAATTGTTAAAATGTCAAAGAAAATAATAATGATTATTATAAAGCTCTTGATTTTTTTTTGGTCTTGATCATCCTGGTTTTAAATTTCAGCTAAATTCAATATTATAAAGATGCATCAGTTACGTAAGTATAAAGTTTTAACAAGTAATTTAAAGACGTTTCCTGAATAATTTAAAACCATGCTGGAACTTTTCCTGGTGCCTAAAGAGAACCTCCAACAGCCAGGCCACTCAATTAGTATTAAGCAAACTGGACATCTGATAATTTTTTCAAGTTTATAGTATTCATCATCTGAAGCAGCTGAATGCTCGTGTCTAAATTTACTTTCTACAGTTTATTTTTTTCACTAAAATTCACAAATAATTTTAAGGGAAAATATTAAAATCACAGGAGCTTGATTCTTTGATCATGATGTAGAAGCCAAAACAAATCATTGTCAGTGATGAATTTCAAAAAATGACTTTCTGTTTTCAATGGACTATCTAGATATTTATTACATTTTAATTTCTTCTACTAAAATGGCTACCTACATTTTTTAAAAATGCAGACATGAGGTTTTGGCATCTCGGAAAGGTTCTTTTGTTTATTATATTTTTTGTCCAATTACCAAAAACATTACTTGGTAGAACAACCTTTAAGTTTCGACTACCACGTAAAAGCCCCTGCAGCTAAAATATAAACAAACAGAAGCCCCGCTATTCTCTAGATCACAGTGTGTCTCATCTGCCCCCAATCCTCACAAAAAGATAACAGGGAATGGTGAAGGTCCATCTGAGCACAGGGCACGGGAATAGTATCTGCAGGACACCAAAGGGGCTAAAGTTTTTGAGGTACAACATACAAAAATGACTTGATAATGGGTTGTGACAACTTTTTCCAATATTATGGCCGTGTCTAACCAGTGCTCAGCAAGTAGATTACAACCCAACAAAATGCAGGCCAGTGTCTACACTTGTAGAGATTTCGTCACCACAGATTATTTAGGTGTTAACTCTTCTAGAGTTGTGTTAATTTTCTGCAGATTCTACTTCTAGTGCTTTACAAATTGGGGGCTGTCATCACAGAATACTCTAGATCTAAACTGCTCAACCTGCCTCTTCTGTTTCTAGGTGACACAACAACGGATGCTCTTACTGTTCAACTGAGACACACCTTCTCACTTTTGGGAGAGGAGCTTGATCTGGGACGATTTTATACAATTGCTCACTTTGTTGACCTCATTGATGTTAGAGCTGGTCTGCGATTATAAGCAGAACTTGAACTCCTGAACTGGCACCGTGCGGTTGAGGTCTGTGTAAGGATAGATCACAATAAAAGAACATTAAATGTTGAGATGAAATGCATGAGGTATAGAACACAGAAATCCTGACTCCAAGCAGGAAGGCAAATTTTTTATTTATCAAACATGCTTGCCTAATTAGCAGCTACAAGTGTTGAAGGAAACAAGGTTAGACATTATTTTATGGATGCACATTAGAAATGACTCTATCACTAGTGTGTTCAAATAAAACTTGACTATCACAGAAGTGTCACCTGCATCCCACTTCTGCCACATAACATAGAGAGCCTGTATGTGTGTAAACTGAGGGAGACATGAGTGTCAGAAGTTGGTTCCCTAGGAGGATCTCATTTGGGGAGACAATGTGATCATCTCTAGTTCCCGGAGCTGGAGCTCCATTCTGTAGTCATGCTGGCCTTTAAAAGCCTTACAGTTCAGCATCTCTGCCGTAAAGTGGGAGAGCTGGCATTCTTTAGGACCTGGGGGAGTTGTTGTGTTCCACTGGAATGTGTTGAATGGCTTGTAAATTAGAGTCCCTAATGAAAACTCGCTGGTGTCCAACTGGAGCAGTCATCTGGTTAAAATCAGGCAGTAATTCCACTAATTTTACTGCCCTTCTCCCAGCCCTCAACGCCTCATTTAGGAAAAAATGTTTATGTTCCCCTCAAAACACCTGCGTTTTAACTTCAGTCCCCAAAGCAATTATAGTTTTTATTTTATTTTATTTTATTCTATTTTATTTTATTTTTTAAGTCTCTCCATTTTGAACGAAGCATTCCTTTCTTTTGTAAAACACAATAAATAAAATTAATCCTGAAATTGTTAACTGGAAGCATTTGGAGTTGTCATTTTTGGTGTGTGCACAGACCCCAGCTTTGCAGCTGTTGCCCAGAACCCTTTAGATGGTTTTCAGAGACCAATAGCCAAACTCTTCTCGAAGAAGTTTACATTGTGACTAAATAAGTTCAGATTTGAAGACAATGGTGTGACTGTCACTTATCCGATTTAAAACCTTCCCAGCAGACGGCAGTTTTGATCAAAATTTAGTCCTGTGGATTCACCGTGATTTTATCAATATAACATCACTAAAAAAAGTTTCGATCCCCAAGGAAAAGAAAGTTCTATGGCAATTGAAACTGAAACTACACAGACATATGTGGGCACACATATGTAGACACGCATACATGCATGCATGTGTATGTTCCATAATATTGATAACATAGTATGGAATTCTGCGGCACTTTCTTGGTCCAAATGAATGAATAGGAATTAATAGAGCTTTACCTGGTGTTTAGTTTTTCTTGTTTCCACTTGTTTAAGTTTTCTGAAAATAAGGTGAAAAAATTCTCTCAAAGGTAGGTATAAATTCATAACTTTGTATTCCATTTTGTTTCTTGATACAGAACAGAGGGAAAAGAATTTTAAGTACCGTATACACAAATCTCTCTATTTGTTTCCAAAGCTCACCTTTCCCCCATCTCCCTCCACCCTATGTCTGGGAAACATCTGGGAGCTGGGTAGGCATGCTGGGTAATGACATGCAAATGAGCCCGCCAGTTAACAGAATTTCCTTGTCCAATAATGGAATTGGACCAACATGTAGGTTTTTAAATTGGAGCCAGGCTCGGCCAGGCCAGATGTGCAAACAAGAGCACGTGTCCCTGGTTTTTAGGGATTGGAGTAGCAATGCCCTATGGGGGAGGGGAGGAAGCTAAAACCATGTGACAGGCTATCAGATACAGAACAAGAAATGGCTGGAAAGGCTCTCCTGGCTCGGCTGCATATCATTCTTGTTTAGATATTTGTAAATATCTGCCAGCTAGGGAGACTCGCCTATGGCATCCCCCAGTGTCCTCTTGTCTGCCAGTTTGGGTGACTGAGGGTGGCTGCCCTGGTCTGGCTCTCACAGGATCTCCCTACCTCAGGTTAGATCACTCATCAGGCTCTGAATGGACGCACTCACCTTCAGAGCAACCTGAGGCACTTAGTGGTCAGGTAGTTAGGGAGGGTCTTCTTTTTCTCATTTACTCTCTTGAAACTGAAGGAGCAAAGGTGGTAGGCCTTCCCCTGGGCGTCCAGAGAAAAACCTAGTTGCCACTACTACCCATGAGAGTGAAGAATCCCAACCGCAGGCCCTTCCAAATAAAAGGCAAGTCAGTAGTCACGGGGCTTCCTACTTAGAAAGTAAAACGGATGCCATTAACTTGGTAACCGGACAAGGAAATTAAAGCGGCTGCTGAAAAATCTGAAAGAACTAAGGAAGAGAACGCCAAATGAGCTGAAATCAAAATGCGGCTTTTCCCAGAATGGCTTGAAGCAGACTTTCAAAGCTTTTCTTTTTAAAGTGAAAGGATAGCTTACCATTTTTTTAAAAAATGAAAACCAAAAAAGTATTACATTATAGATGTCGCAATTAATGAGCGTCATGCAACTGAGGCTCATTGAGGATCAGAAAATGAGCAAACATTTGGATATACTTCTCAAAGATGATGGATATATTTAACTGATGGCTATTGAATTTATCAGGGTCAGTTAGCATAATGAAAACATTTTATTAGGCTGTTAAAAGGATAAATTGTTTTCATATTTATTCATCTGTTCCCAAGGCTAATTTTGGGGTTTTTAAAGCATGCTTTTCATGTTCCTAAAATGAACAGCTAAGTAAATAAAGCATTAGTTTGAGAACAGAAGTAGCCATCGTGGATATAATATAGTACTTTTCAGTACAGTAATGATTTTCTGACTTAATGTTCATCAGCCACAGTAAATAGTCACTGGAATTCCCAAGCTAATAAAAAATAAACAAAAGTAAAAAACATATATCAGTAAAAAAAAAAAATACCAACTTAAGTCAGGTTGATTTTTATTAAATGAAACTCAAGACCGGTGTATAAATAATAAGTAGAATAAGTATAATTCTACTTAAGCTGATAACACTTGCTTTAACTCATTACTGAGGACATTTTCATGGTCAGAATAATATGAAGACTATGGGGGAAAAAAATCTCCATTTTATTTTGCTTATTTACAGAACGTCAACATTCCCAGTTAAAGTGGTAACTCTTTGATTCTCATTCTCAAAGCATGTTTTGGGCTGTAGAAGCTCTTAGAAAGAAAAACTCCCAGGCGAGTCAATGCCCACTTTCCCAGTTAGCAGTCAAGTCTGGGCATTTGTTTGTAGCCCAAGAATAGCAAATGGTCTTGAAGTAGGAGAGTTCAGAGCGCGTTTACAAGAGAAGCTAAACTGTGGTTCCAAGATTGTCCTAGACCTCTTGGTGTTTGTTATCTGCTTTCTTCCTTTGAATCGCTGGATTCTAGAGGTTAAAACCAATGCAGCCAAAATCTAATTGGCAACTCACCTGCACTCAGTCCCTCAGCTGAAAGTTCCCCTCTGGATGTTACAGCGAGAGTCATGCTCTTTCTCTTTCATTAGTTTCCTCTCCATTTCAATCATTGGCCCGCCCCACTACCGGCCCCTAAACACTGGTAGTTTTAGTGGAACTGTCCCCAGTTCTGGTCACATTATACTGTCTTTCTAGGTAATACTAGTCACTTCCGTGGCTGTGCTGACCACCTATCTCTTCAGCCTTGACTCTGTTCTGCAAAACCACGCTTGTAATTTCAGCTGCCTGCAAGCATCCTGCCTTGGGAATCCTTACATTCACTACAACTGAGATAAAAGCCATTTGGCATTTTGATACTATTTGGCAATATCTCTTCCTCTTGTCCTCCTTTGGTTAAGAAACTCACTATGCACTTTGACCTCCCACCCTCCCTCATCCCATGGCTAGAACATTACGTACCATGCACTCGGCCTCAGAACTTATTTCCAAAACAAAGCCCTTCCTCTCCGCTCACTTGCTCCCACTGCCACAAACGAGCTCACATCATCTCTTGTTCTGACGGTTGTGTCAGCTTTTCTCCCATCCTTCTTCCTTTTCCAGTAATGCTCTCCATCACCACCAGATCTTATTTTTTTCTTCTAGAGAATCAAGTGAATAATGTTCCTGAACAAAAATGCCCCTTAATTCCTTCCTGCCACTTGAATTCCTACTCTGTAGGAGCCACTGTAATGGGAACAGTCTTTCTTCTCGTCTCCTCTTGGGCCACCTCTCTCCTGCCCCATCATTTATGGGGACCTCTGCCTGTCCCTCCTTCCTGCACACCGGGGTCTGCACATCCGTGTCCTGGAACGTGTTCTTTCTGACTGACCATCATCTTGGAGTCCAGAATAACCAAACCACTTCTTTGCCTTCTCAGTGGCAGGGACGGAGGTTAGTTTGTGTACTGTCATTGTCAGTTACACCTCCTCACTTAGGGGATGACACAGATAGTAAGATAGATGCGGGCACAATTATCCTTCAGGTTTTGTCTTGGGGAAATGAAAAAAGAAGGAAGTTTCCACGCAAATTAAGTTGGCTTGGAGGTCTCGAGTGTGGAGGAGTTCTCTCCTATGCCAAGAAAAACACATGTAAATTAGCATGGGAAATGCACAAGGTTGGCCAAAGAACAAAACTGATTAGAAAAACCAAGAGCACAGTGACAGATTCCAGAAGAGTCTGTCAATATGCAAGGACCTGGAAGTTGATCCCCAACACATCGAGGCTATTCCGGAATCTGGCATCTCTCTCCACACTCCAGTAGCAGCAATCTAGGCCGCAATTTCCATTTTCCATTTGAATTAGCTCTTGGATCGTGTAGGGGAAGTGTTAGAGGCAGTAGATTAGAGAGAAACAGACCGAGCAGCAGCAGTAGAGGAACAGGCAGGCATGCAAAATGTGCAACAAAGGGCAGATAGAAGTATTCGCTTCAGCTTTAAACCAATGTGTGTGTAATTAACAGCCCCAATTCATGATTTAATTCCCCCAACATATTACTCTTTATTGCAAACCCTTCATGGAACATTGTGAGTTGGCTGTGAATCAGAAATAGGCTTCAAGATGGGGCTGACATAGTTTCCTTCAGTTTTCCGTGACTGAATTGGGTGCTAGGGACAGGCAGCATCTCAACGACAGAGCTCAATTCCCCTCTTCACCTCGGCAGCAGGGATGTGGATGAAAATAGCTGAACCACCTAGTACTTTCTTGTTGCTATGACACTGCATGAAGACCAGCAGGTCCACTGTGAGAACTGTGACTTCTTTCCTGTTCAGTTACTGGTCTCTCTACCAAGACCACCTACAATCGTCAATTAGCAAGAGTTGTAAAAGGATCCGTGCTAAACGGGCTTCTAGATTTGGCTTCATGTTTGCATTTGTACTTGTAATTTTCAGATGGTAACAGCTTCCAGTCCCTTCTAAGGAAATGAGATTTGAAACAGAAACTAAATTTTCATCCCTCAAAGGGAAAACAAGAACAACACACACACACACACACACACACACACTCACACACCCCCATACACACAGAGTAAACCTCCCCCTTATCTGTTTCTTTTAAAACAATGCTATTGATTTGGTGGCCCAGAATGTGATGTAGGCTGAGAGAGAACATAATTGGTAGAGAGAGGGAAGAATAAGAATATTAGGATATTAGGAAATTCATTGAGTGAGTCTTAAATTTCCGTGGTAATGTCTTGCAAGTTCAGATTCTATCATCATCTCAAAGTACATAAGGGCAAAAGAAGAAAACTTGATCATAGGAAATGTGAATTATTTAAAATATGGCTCTACTCACACAAGAAATGAAATTAACAGCCCACAATTTTTTAAACAATTCAAACAAAATTCCCTACTTTTCCTTGATCATTTGTGTTTTAAATAAAGTATTTTTCTGCCTGAAATAGTCAAGTGATATCTTCAAATGCCCACTTTGTGTACACACAGGCAGAGTACATACATTTGTGTGTGTTCTATAATTAATTTTGAAGTGAGAGAAGAATGTGCCAACATTTAGAGCCATAAGCCCATGACTAGAACAATTGGAAGTTGCGTACAAATGTAGGTAAACTGGGCAGCGCCTGTGGCTCAAAGGAGTAGGGTGCCGGCCCCATCTGCCGGAGGTGGCGGGTTCAAACCCAGCCCCTGCCAAAAAAAAAAGTAGGTAAACTATTTTTTCTTCTTCTTGAACACACACATATTGTGTACATAAAAATATTCCCATTTTTAAAAGTTCTTTTTTGGGGGTGTGTAACTGCAGATAGTTAAGAAACTACATTCAATCACAAGTTAGATCAGGAAACAAAACAACTCAGATTATAACAAGCCACAGTTCTGTGAAAAATATACTATCATTTGGGGTTGACATTTTTATAGTAAAGCAAAGGAAAAGTCCTATATGGTCAAATATAACACCATCTATTCTTGCATATGAAAAATTTGGCTAAACCGATCCAATTCATATGAGGTTAAAATGGGTAGATCTAGAGTTCCTTTACCTTGCCCTTTGGTGGTTCAGTTTGTGTTAAAAAAAAAAAAAACTCAAATGAGGAAGAAGAGAAAAAGGTAAACATTCTGTTCATAAATTCCAGGCTGAATTCTCACCAGCGTGCATCTGGTGTGTGTGGAAGACTCTTGCACATGTGACATGTTTCTAGAAGGAATCACCTTCTATATACCAAACCAAGTTGACACTCAAGCCTAATAATGTTCTGAAACCGTAATTTTAATCTGTGAACTGGAAACACTCAAAACCAGAATCCTAAAATGGCAAAGAGTTGTCTAAAGTCCTAAATATCTATAGTTCTAAAATTCAGTAACGCTTTTCAAGATTATATGAAAATTATAGTGTTGTTTGGCATAAAACACATGTTGGCTGTTGCATCTGCCCAGCTCTGATTATAGTTTTACTCAATTCTAAGAGGATACTACATATCTGAAAATCCTCATTGCATTTATCAACGTAGCTTAATCTACCAAATTAACTTCAGAGTTCACAGAAGCTGTTTATAACTTTTGTATTAAATCCACTATATACCAACAATGAAAGCAGTTCCCAAACAGGCAATGAATAACACAATGATGGTACGTTTATAGGGAAAGCTGTTAGTTTTTGTGACATTAGTCCTATTCCTTCTTGTCTAGAATTGTGTTATCTTTAGCTTTGAAATAAACCTCAATGTTGAAGAGTCATCTCATATAGAAGATTCTGCTTATATTTTAAGTGGATCCTACTTTGTCCTTACACATGCCCTACTCGTGCCTTACCTAACCTACTTTTCAGCTTCACTACATGCGAAGTTTAACTAACTTTCAGTTTTTAAGACCCCTGGAATAATCCTATATCTACATCTACAGAGAGACTTCAGGCTCATGACCTTAAAACATCTAATATTGTGTATCACTCTCAAAAGACCACTGATCTCTTAAAAGCTAGAAAATTTTGTTTCAGTTTACTTTTGGCCCCAAGATGGAAAGAAACAGGCAGAGCACACACAACTTTATGGTGTCCCATTAAAACATATGAAGCTTTGTGCAAAAAAGGCAAAGAGAATTGGAAATCTGCTTTTAATGTTGGGATAATTTGAAAGACAATGTGACTAATTTAGACCTGAATTATCTGGTTGGGCCTTAGTAGTGCCAATTAAGTTAACAGAATAAATTATTTTAGGGCTGATAATTTGCTTCAAACAAAGAGAAGCCAAGAGATGAGTACCTGAAGGATCATTTACAAACTCAGTTAATAATGTTTTCAGTCCTAATTACTCAGTTTGGCTATCTGAGTCCATCTATTTGCTGTGTAATTATGTAATTGCTTAATTCTCCACTGCAGGTCGTTGAGAGGATTAAATGAAATAGTATATTTAAAGAATCTAGTAGTGCTAGCTGCAGGTATTTGCCCCTGGACCACTCCATCCTATTCTCACCACACCTCACTAATGGGTGGTCTTGTGGCAAAGACTCCCATCACAGTATTAGCCAACCCTGCACCATTTCACTCCATGCAAATTACACTACAATTAATTTGGTCACAGGACGGTTACATGATACAACTATGGGTCAGGACTACATCCGGGAAGGCCGGGCATCTGTGAGTTAGAATGTTGGGAACAAAATGGAACAAAGGGGATAACATTTTGTGGCTGTGTCATCGGTGTTGTCTAATTTAATTAATCCTCACAAGAAGTCCCTGAATATTAAATGAATAATTTTCTGCAAGAAGATGCTGAGATTCAGCAAGGTTAAAAACACTCCCCAAGTCACTTAACTATTAAATGATAGAAACGAGACATCCGTCCAGATTTCTGTTACCACGATGTCTTTATTCTGTCCTTCACTCTGTGTGTTCAGATGCAACGCCATTCACCCACGGGGCAGAGCACCTGTTTCAGCTTGATAAAATGGACATCATGGAGGAAGGTACAGATCGGACTAAATTTTATAGATTGGCTTTGGATTTAAATGACAGCAGATAAAGATTCCATCAACCTGGATTTTTTCACCTTGGCCTTTACATTAGATGATTTTCTTTTCTCTTTTGAAAAGTATGGATCCATGGATTGAGAGCTACAATTTCTACAGAAGGGCGTATCAGCTTCAGGGTAATAGTTTGTGGTGCCATATTCCATGGAGTCCCACACATTTCCAGGAATCTTCTTGGAGAGACCCAGAGAATCCTGTGTGATGTGGGATGGAATGCAGAAGCCCTATAGAAATAAGGGAAAAGAAGGTGAAAGAAGGATTTAATGAAGTTATTTCACAGTTGAATATTAATGGAGAATTCTATGGCCTGAGTCAGAAAACTGGGGTTTCATTTTTCTGGAGTCCTCTTGCTTCACAATGTGCCTCCATCAAGTCTCTCTTCTCTTTCAATCTCGGTTTCGTCCTCAGTGAAATAACGCTAGCTGGGTCTACTGGGCTTGGGAGGATCAAGTCGAAGGCTCTATGTGAAAGTTCTTTGAAACATAAAATCAAAAAGCCATGTACAAACGTGAGGATTATTAGCAGTCAGTCTGTTCCATTTTTGTTGCCAGGCAAATCCTTGGCCCCTTGCCCCGACCGCAGCATCCTCCTGACAGGCAGGGTGCATGGCAGAAACCGGAAACAGGCCACTTTCACATTACTTTAAAATTTGTTATGAAATTTTGCCAAAACTTTATAAATACCAGCCACGGCAAATGGGGTGTTGTACCACATTCTTTCCACATCATGAACCATTGTTTTTTGTTCTGAACTCTTCAGCTAAGATGCACTGAGTTGCAGTTGCTTAGCTGGGTCAGCTTGTGAAATGCCTGATATGTAATGCTTGATTCTAGCCAATTATCTCTAGTTCCTCTCTTTTATTAGTGTTAAATTTGAATTACAAGGGGAAGGGTGGGAGTGGAGTGAGGACGAAGCTCTAAACCTTTAAGGCAGTGAATTCATTTGTATTATATTATTATTCCTCTTTATAACCATCATTGGTTTCAGTCCTTTGTTGATTTTTGAGGACTCCAAACCTATCTTTTCCTCTATTTTGCTTTACATTTGTCTCCTAAAAGCAAAAGATGAACCTTCTTGTTGTAAAGCTTGAAAGGAGAAAAAGAAAACAACCTCACAACAATCTTAAACTTGTAGTTAACAAAATAAACTGCAGATAAAACCCCTGAAGGTCTTGGCAGCAAATGTTTCCCACTAAAATGGAGCTCTGAGCACTCAGAGTCTGAAACAAATTAGGAAGGAGGGGGAAAAATCAACAGCTCTGGGGTGAAACTGGGGTTGGTGCTGCCTCATCATTTTTAAACCAAAAATAAAACAAGCAAATTTTGTTTAACTGCAGGTCAAAATAAAAAAAAAAAAATTAAAAGTCCCTCATCTGTTCAGTGTAATTACTAACAGAGCGCAGTCTTACAGCTGCAAGGTTCATGGATAAATGGAAAGAACCATAATTTTCTCTCCCTGGGGTTAAACCTCCAAACTTTAAGTCTGTTTCTTTACAGTATGCTTTTAATACACCAGGAGAAGCCACGTCAGAACATTTTTTTTTTTTTTTAGAGTATGCATCTTTTTTGGTACCAGAATGAAATAATTGTGTACATACAAGAATTTGAGCACTAGAAGAAGGAAAACAAAGAATTTATTATTTTCCAGTTGTCCTCAATGGAGACACTCTATCTTTTCCCTAATGACAACCGACAGGTCTCTAGGTTTTTGTCACCAAGAGATGGGTGAATTTGCTGTACTCTAGATTTGTCCAAACCTCAGAGAGGTTTTTTTCCAGTATGTTTAGCTTAATTTTAAGCCCAAGTGTATATTAAGGAAAATTTGACCCACGTGTTCCTGATTTATTTACACTTAACTCATTGAACTTTTCATTTATTATTTTTTAACATTTTTGGTGTCCAAAATACCCCATGAATATTTTTTACAACGCTCTTTAAATCCTTACTTTATTTTATTTGCATAAAGATGCCAAATCTGGGCTGAACGGAAATAGAATTTGAGCTTAAAATTCAGTTTGAGACTGAACTCTTCAGGTTCATGTGGGGGTCTGTTATAGAAATAGAAAAACTGCACCTTTTCACCTCTAGTGAGGATTTTCTGAATGGGTGATTTCACCTTGTTGGCAGGATCTAATCAAGAAACAGATTAGCAGCTGGGCATAGGCGTTCACTTCATGGTAACATGAAGAGTGAGCTCAAATTGTCCAGTAGCAGCAGCTGTCAAAGGCCCTTGCAAGGGTCCACTGGACTTGAGTAACCCTCTCACTATCTTCACAGTTTATTCTAAAAGAAATATGTTCAAGAAAAGGACAGATTGGGAGAGATTCAAGAGAAATGCACAGAAGATCTTCCCCTGGGCACATTATGTTCACATGCTTGGCCCACAGCGCACTCCTGGGGAGCACCCCTCTGGAATTCTGACCAAGGTTATCTTCTTGGCAGAAAAGAGGATATTTCTAGCTCTCCATATTTGACATTATCATTGCAACAAATCCACTGAGAAAAAAATCAACCATATTTTACCTGTTCAGTGTCTCCATGTGGGAAAGTTTTAATATCCAGGACTCCTATATAAGTGGCAATTTTATATAAACATAGACCTCAATGGAATTTATATAGACAAAGTGAATATTGAATAATACTCCTGGTTTTGCTGCTTCAAGTAAGCAGGATCACTCAATAGCCTTGAGTTTTGCTTTTCCACTTGGAAATTACTCGTCCTTACTTTCCCCCTAGGCCATGCATTGCAGTGCTTTAGAGCTGGACATACCAGTGCTCAGATCATGGTTTTGCACCAACATCCTTGATCTGGGCATTTCTTTTTCCTTCTCTGTGAAATGGCCATAGACATAACATCTACTTTGACTTGCTACAAAAATTAGATGACCTTAATAGGCAGTGCTAAATTCAGTATCTGGCTTAAGTAAGGTTTCCATAAACACGACTACCATATTCATTCAATTCCCGTATTTTTTGCATTTTAACAGTCTCCAAATCAGACTGTGTCTTATAATAGCAGGCATTTTATAATCACTGTTTTCCAGGTGGCAGTTGTGGCATAATTGCTGCTGCCTACACATGTGTAAACATCAAAAACTTCAGCATCAGAACTAGCAGAATGGCTATTAATGACTTAGAAAAAAATTCCAGAAACTACCAGGAGCACTCTTTTAATTATTAGGAACCAGGCAGGTATGGGGAGCAGGTGGAGAGGGACGGCAAATCCGGCGTGTTTAGCAACATTCCTCAAGCAGGAGTCAAGAGCAGGCGGACTTTTCATTACTGCAGAGCCCGTCTGGGAGTCCAGCACCCATGGCTTGTTGGGATCTTCTTAGAGTTTGCTGCCGTCTCTCTTGATGGCATAAAGAGCGATATGGAAATGAAAACGCAGGCCTTGACATCAGTGATTTTGAGTGAAAAAGTGATTGAGTGGAATCGCATTCTGAATGTAAGAAAGTATTAGGCATTCTTCAACTCATTTATTTTGCATATATTCACACCACCCCCACCCCCGCCAAATACACATACATACACAAGAATAATGGTTGGTTAAAGTTGGTATGGTTAGTTTTAAAAGTGGTCTCTCAAGAAGTATCCAATAAACATTCTACGCGTAGAGAGCACCGTAGCACAGTTTCCCCAGGAGTGGTTTTGGCTTTTTTTCTTTGATTATAATGTTATGATTGTTTGATTTACAGTTGAAGGCGCCTTAGATTTCATAGAATGTCGAATTAGTTTGGTGACGAGCAAATGATCTGCTGAACCAACCTCTGCCTGCCCACGCAAAAGGATTTCACTCAACCTTGGCCCGGTTCCTGATTTGCTTTGACCAAAGAAACCCACGGGGAACCAATGTGTCTCAGCAGAAAGCAAAAACCTATAAGAATAAGTGTTCTTTTCTCTAGTCCTTTCCCAACTGCTGCAGCAAACCAAGAGGCGCTGGGTGGAGATGGGGTTTTTGAGATAGATGGAAGTGTCACCACAGGAGAACGGCTTACCTGGAGATTGGTTTGGACCTGCCTCAGATTGGCCCTTTCAAGGTTACGCTTTTGTATTAGTATTTTGCAAGTGCTGCTGACATACTGTAACCTAGCCTGTCTTGGCTTAGCCATTCAAACTCAGTGCTCAACTTTGAAGTCTCTTGCCCACTTTCAGCCTTAGCTTTCTCACCTCTGAAATGGGAACAAAAATAGACTGCATCTGTCTCAAAATCCTGAAGACAAAAAATACGACAAAGTGCTTGGAGCAATACTCTGACAGACATTGTGTTTTTGATAATTGCTTGCTTTTATTGTTTCTCGAGAAATCTTTCTATGGCTGGGTCACTCACCCTGTTTTAGATATTCAACCCCTTTTTCTTCTTCATAGCACTAAAATTATCCAGTATTTCATATTTTTCTGTGTGATGATTTGATGAATCTGGGCCTCCCCAACTTGATTATGAACTCCATGAGGGCAAGTGCCAGGCTGGCTTTACTTGTGATTTCGAAGAAACCAACACAGTGCCTGCAGATAAAAGAGGCACAGTAGGGATCTGCTGAGGGAATGATATGAAAAGGCAAAACACGGCTTTCAATGACCAGAGGGTTTTGAAACTGAGTTACTCAGAAAATGAAGCCGGTTCACTTTTCCACTGTAGACACTTAATAGAGATGTTTGAAAAGATGTAGTTAAAGAGACGTTTGCCGTCACCCGAACAGCATGTCTAAGGAATGAAGCAAAGTTAGGATGAACTCAGGGCCTGAATTAGAACCAAGAGGCTTTGTCTGTGGGTTAATAAATTCACCTTGCAATCTTGGATTATTCTGAGGATGATGTATACCTTTATGCTTCTCAGTTCAATAGAACTATAATTTTCCCAACCCAAAGGAAAAAAAAACCTGGTGTAAAGTCCCTATGTGTAGTGCCTCAAATAGCTATATCCTGTTGACAGATAGACCCGAAAATGAAAATAAAAACAACAACATCATTAACAATAAAAACCTTCCTGGATTCTCCTCCTACTTGTTCAGCTGTTGTGCTTTTGCACTCTGGTGAACCTTTGCCAGGAATAGCCTTACTGTGTCCTTTTAACAATAATATCTTAAACTTTTATAGTGCCTTATAGCTAAGCATCTCTAGACATTTTACAATAACATTAAAACGAAAGCTGGCTCTTTTCTCAGAATTGCCACAGGGGCCACACTAAAAGCCAGCAGTTTGCTACTTTATTCTGAAAAGGAGGGGAGGCTGGCAGGCTGATAGAATAGAGGATGACCCCGTCTCTCAGCATCCTGGGCTGCCTCTCACCCTTCACTGCTTGATGGCAGAAGGCAGGAGAGGGAATGAGTATTCACAGCCCAGGAAGACGTGTGACCCACGGAGGAGTGCAAAACACAGGCACGGTGGAAAATTATAGCACTCAATTCTCAGAGCCTACATCCTTCAGCCCAGGCTTAGAAAAACAGAATGAAACAAAACACATTGGTGGTGAAATTGTGGATTATTTGTAAGTACAATCCTATGTTTATATGAGAAGTAGTTTTCTTATTGGAGCAATCTCAAAACTTGTGCTTGGAATGTATAAAAATCTTTCTCACTATATATTGATACACTGGTTTCTCAATTACAATGTCAGATATCCCACTAGTCTTAGGTTGTAGGTTGTTCACAATTTTTTTGTTTGTTTTTATAATAAAAATGTCAAAAAAAATTTCTCTCTTGGAAAGCATTTTAAGTATTTAATTACTACTGGTATCCATAGAGTTTATGTGCAATTTAAAATCTGTCTATCTATCTATTGATTCATCCTCTGCTCTTCACCGCATTGTTAAAAAGAGGTTAGGAGACTCTGTGCTCGTAGCCCAGTGGTTATGACGCCAGCCACATACACCGAAGTTGGCGGGTTCAAACCTGGCCTGGGCCAGCTAAACAACAATGGCAACTGCAACAAAAAATAGCCGGGCATTGTGGTGGGCGCCTGTAGTTCCAGCTGCTTGGGAGGCTGGGGCAAGAGAATCACTTGAGCCCAAGAGTTTGAGGTTGCAGTGAGCTGTGAGGCCATGGCACCCTACGCTCCCACAACATAGTGAGACTGTTTCAAAAAAAAGAGGTTAGGATTAATCTAGTCATAACCCAGACTTTTGTTTGTATGGTTTTTGTTTTCACAATCACAGTGATCTAAAGGAGAAAGCTTAAGATTCAAAACCAGGGCAACATTAGTAAAATGAACAGAGAATTCATGCAATTACCTCAGCAGTTAAAGAGACCTGTCAAATTGTTTTTTTGGGGAGGCTGAGACGTCTAAAAAGTTGAGGAAAATGTGGACTGGGGGAGGCAGAAACACTTGCATCTTTGGAATAAAAGTCTCATTTAGCCAATCACTTTGATAATCTAACCCCAGTCACAAATTTCGACTTTCTCCTCTTTGCTAAAGTAATACAGAGGTTTCTTTAGTCATTGGTAGTTGATTATTTAGGCAAGTCTGTCTCCACGCAGCTGTAGAGGAGGGTAGGGAATAAACCTGGTTAACTGCCCGGTTCTCCAGAATGTCCTTGCCAGCTCCTTTGGCAAAGCAGCCATCCTAAATAGTAAAGCTTCCCCTAGCCGTGGGGCAGCCGCCAATCCCCTGGCAGGGCATTTTATTTTATTACAGTAGTGTGTGGCAACACTGAGGAGGCCCTAGAAACCATCCATGGGATTCCTTAAAGCCTTTTTATGATGCCCTTTCCTCCAAGGAAGTGTCGGCACAAACCCAGACTCAAGTTGGCTAACATTTCTCCTCTCTGGCTGCTGCCACACCCAGAGGGGGCAGGCCTGGGGCACAGCTGTTTTCTTTACCTCTGGTTTTTACTGCTCATCTCAAGTTAGTGTAGCTAGCCGCCTTAAAAAAACCTCCAAACGTGTTCTAATTTTAGAGCATCATAGCAATAATTGTTTTTATTTCAGTGGTGAGAAAAAGTGAAGGAAAAACAGCTTGGGACTTAATAACCACCTTAGCCTGCAGCCTTCAACTTTATTCATGAGATTTTTTATCTTCCTTCTCTCTCTCTCCCTGTGCTCTTAGCATCTTCTTTAAGGCAGGCTTTAAATTACCTTTGCAAAGGTTATATGTTTATTTACAAAGAGCTGGCTATGAATGAGCCTTCCAAGGCGAGAGGGGTGGCTTCTGGCAATAAACATCTACTGCTCTCTTAACCACCAAGGCCAACTGAATAAATTGATGTTTAGTGCTTCAGATAGAGTATAGTTTATGGCTTCATTAACCATCTGACCTGTATTGTGTGCAAATTTCATCAAAGTATGATGCAGATTTATTCCCAGAGGTATGTGCTGGGTGGTATTTTATTCTTAAAGGGAATTTGTAATAATTATCCTTCAAGGTTAAGAGTTTTCATTTTTTATACAACAGATCAGAAATTAAGTCACACGTATGCACTGCATTTATGGAGTAATTGTATACATAGTACTGTGGGGACTCTCAACCCCAGCCTAGCTCGCAGAAATGTTTAAGCGACCTGGCATGACGAATTCACGTAAAATAAGGATTCCTACTGGGGCCTCAAATACCTGGCCACTTCATAAAACTGTACATGCACTTTTTACGTTCAGGATTTCAAGATAAATAGTACACATGTATTTGGTGAAAAATAAAGGAAAAAAATAGACAACGATCTGATTGATTTTTATGTTTAGAAATAGCCAAATGTGGAAACAGAAACTGAGGATTTGTGTGTGTGTCAAATTTAGTCAATATAGTACTGAAAATAATTTTGACACAGCGGATTTATTCATATGTAAGAATATGAGAAAACGTGAGAAGTTGCAAGTTAAGAGTCTAGGTCTTGTTTATGCAGATAAGGAGATGTGAAATTGGGCAGCGTAAGGGTAGACTTGTCTGCAAGGGCTGCCCTGATTACTACGGCTTGTTGGGGGGAGCACGCAGCCTGGGTGCACAGCCCTGGTCCCCCGTTTCCTTCTCAGGTATGAAAGGCTGTCTGTGCTGGCCAGGGTCAGCCATGGAGGTGTCCCCCTCCATCTCTTGCCAATCATTATCACTCAGGAATGTATTAATTTGTGTTTTTTGCCATAGGCGAGCTTTCATATATTGCCCCAATTGTACTGACAGCTTTGGGGGAGCTAAACTGTCCTTTGATTGTGCTCCCTTTCAGCATTTATTAGTCTCTGCCTCCCCCATAGTAGGTTCTCAGTAAATATTGTTTGCTTGACTGACAGATATTAAATGACATAATGATGACCAAGTGTTCCGTGTAGCATCTGGCGCTTAGTTAGCATTCAATAAAGGTTAACAATTTAGTCAGGTAGTTAACGAAGCAGAGGAAAAGGAAATATTTCACTCTGTTACTCGCCTCACACAGTTAAATGGGAACTTGATGTAAAGCCTTGCTTGTCAAATGCAAGTGAGGCCATCACCGAACACCTCCCAAGCATTCACTCTGCCCTTTATTATCCAGCACGGAGCCCTGCTCCCTCACCCAGCTGACGCTGCTGGGTGCCATCCAGTATCTCTGGTGATCTCGGAGGACAGGTCAGACATTTTCCAGATCGCTGTCGAAAAACCTGTCACTTCTTGGGTCTCCTGCAGCTGACCAGTGCTGAAGAACCTCAAATGAAGAACTGTGGCTCTTTGCATGACAAGCGTTTCTGGGTCTTTCTATGGTTCATACTCTCTCTCAGCATGGTTCTGTTTAACTACCACTTCCAAATCATTGCGATTACAAAAAATATCTCTAGAATCTCTCAGCTTCTGTTGGGAACATGTAAAAAGCTCATTCGTTCAATGTCTAAAACAAAATACTAAGCTGACAGATTTTATTTATTTTTCTACGTTGGTGAATTATTTCCTCCTTAACTCTCAGTTCTTCCAGAAGTTTGCAAATGAGGCATGGCCATAATGCCCAGAGGATATTTATAGCCAATGAATAAATTTCTAAAAATTCTGTTAGTGGGACAAGTCTGTTCAAGGTGACGGGGAAGTTGGTTGCCCTTAGAACTTGAAGTGGTGTAACACAGATAAATCATGCCTCATTTTTTTCTCTCATTTTTTGATAATTTCAGGGAAACAGGTGTGCTTCCTAAAATTTTGTTGTACTTTCCTCCTGCTTACGATAGGCTTTTTCTGAACAGGTTTTTATTAGGTTATATCTTAGTTATTCCTAAGCTCCCTACTGAAATTGTTGCTTAGAAAAAAAGAAAATAGTTCTTATGTCTAGAAAAATGGGAAAATCCATCTGGAGCTGATCTAGCAGCTCCGTGGTAGGTAGAACCATTGCTGGAAGGAAGCTGTGTCACAAAGCCCATTCATGGGATTGAAACGTCCCAAGGAAGTTTCAGAAAGGAAAAAGTAGAGAATGATTTCTGGGTGCTGAAAATCAAAAAAGTCTCATGAGGGAAAAAGAGGTGTTTTCCTCATACTACCTATTAATCTACATGTGGTCGTGCAGCTTGTACACTGAACAAATTCAGATGTGCATCTATGTGAACTGCGCCTCAGGGAGGTTTGCAGTGTGTGACCCGTAGCATCTCTTATCTCATTTCACTGAATAACACGGTAACCAGGTGGGCACTGGGAAAATCATGAAAGTGGCTGGAACAGAACAGGGACGTAAGTTACTCACCTTCACACAGTGGCTCTGTGTCAGGTATCAGGCATGAAGGGGAATGTCTGGCAATGGTTATGCCAGTAGCTTAGAGTCCTTCAGACCTAAATTGTTGCTGGGACCCAAACTGTCTGGTAGTAGCACAGTGAGCAGAGGCAAGGAGAATAGTGTGGAGGTCTCTTTGTTAGTGATGATGGCGACTGCCAGTGGCTTCCACTATCCCATCCTCATTGCCCTCATGTCAGGCTCTGGCTTATCTAGTGTTCAGACACAGACCCCTGTGTTATCTTGCTTGGAAACAGGAAGAGAAACAATCTCAATAGGAAAGTAAATCTTCGGAGAACTTCTGTTCAAGTCCCTTGCTCACAATGAAATGGAGTTACTTGCTTTTTTCTTATTAATAAGTTTGAGTTCTCTGTGGATTCTGGTTATCAAACCTTTGTCAGAAGCATAACCTGCAAATATCCTCTCCCGTTCTGAGGGCTGTCTGCTTGCTTACTGACTGTGTTCTTGGTTGTGCAGAAGCTTTTTAGTTTGATCAGATCCCAGTAATGTATTTTTGGTGTTGCTTCAATTGCCTAGGGGGTCCTCATAAAGTTTTCTCCCAGACCAATTTCTTCAAATGTTTCTCCTGCACTCTCTCCAAAAATATTTATAGTTTCATGTATTTTATAGTTTAAATCTTTTATCCAATGAGAGTCAATTTTTGTTAATGGTGAAAGGTGTGGGTGCAGTTTTAGTCTTTTACAAGTTCCCAGCTAATTCTCCCAGCTATTTGTTAAATATGGACTCTTCTCCCCAATTTATATATTTTTTTATTTCTTTTTTTTATTGAATGGTAACTGTGTACATTAACTGTGCACTTCTGGGGTACAGTGTGGTGTTTTCACCCACAATCCAAAACACTTCCATCAAACTGGTTAACATAGCCTTCATGTCATTTTCTTAGTTACTGTGTTAAAACGTTCATATTCTACTCTTAGAATGATTCACTTGTACCCTTGTAAGATAAACCACAGAAGTATTTTTGATAGGCTTATCAAAGATCAAATGACGATAAATGTCTGGGTTCATCTCTTGGTTCTCAATTCTGTTCCATACATCTACCTCTCTATTTTTGTGCCAATACCATGCTGTTTTGATCACTGTAGACTTATAGTATAGTTTAAAGTCTGGTAACGTAATTCCTCCTGATTCGTTTTTATTTCTGAGTAATGTCTTGGCTATTTGAGGTTTTTTCTGGTTCCACATAAAATGAAGTACTATTTTTTCCAGTTCTTTAAAGTATGATGGTGGTGCTTTGATAGGGATTGCATTAAATTTGTAAATTGCTTTGGGTAATATGGACATTTTAACAATGTTTATTCTTCCTAACCATGAGCATGGTATGTTTTTCCATTTTTTAACATCTTCAGCTATTTCTTTTGTCAGACTTTCATAATTCTCTTTATAGAGAATTTACCTAACACCTCCTTTGTTAGGCAAATTCCCAAATATTTCATCTTCTTTGGCACAACTGTAAAGAGAATAGAGTCCTTGATTTTTTTTTGGCTGGACTACTATTGGTATGTATATAAGCTACCGATTTGTGAGTATTGATTTTGTATCCTGAGATGCTACTGTTTTCCTTGATCATCTCTAAGAGTTTTGTGGTTGAGTCCCTGGGGTTTTCCAGGTATAAAACCATTGATGTAAGCGTTCCTAATTCTATATGAAATCAGCACATTGTACCCCATAAATGCATTAATGTATACATGATCTATGTGTTTATGATTTAATCAAAAAATTAAAAATAGAAGAAATTAAATCTTAGCAATCTTCTTAGAATGGCTGCAGGCAGAGGCCCTCGGAGCAGGAGAAGTGAAAGAGTCAGAGTGAGGGAGTCCATGAAAGAATGAGTGCTCCCAGATGGACTTCTCCTGTGGCTACTTATAGACATCATCCAGTGGCTATTTACACCACCGGTGCAGAGACAGTCAGTCACTGATGTTCTCCTCTCCCGAGCTCTCTCGTTAAGGAGAGCTGAATCCCTTCCCCATGTCCTTATTACCAAGGTGTTACATTACTGAGATGTTTCTGGTGTTTCTTAAAATTTCCAAGCTTAACTCTTGCTTCCACTTCCCATAAGTCTCTACAGCTACTGTACATGGTAATTCTCCCATGTGTCAGGGGCTTCACATAATATAATTTATTTCTTAGTCACATGTATTCCAAGTGGGCATTACTCCAAGGAACACGTCAGGGGCCCAGGTGCTGTACAGCTTGTGGCTCTGGCATCCTTAGCAGGTGGCTGCCAGGCTTGTGGCAGTGCAGGAAAGGCATGGAGGCCTGTTCTCGAGAGGTTTCTGTTTCCTAGGCCAGGCTGGGGCCTGCATCACTTTGCATTTGTTCCAGCAGTATAATTGAGATCATTTGTCCACACCCAACTTCAAGGGAGGTAAAGAGAGGTAGACTCATGTCTGTCCAGGAGGAGGAAGAAATCAGGCATTTGCATAATTTTACTGGAACCACCTGGATTTCTTCTTTTATGTTAGTAGAAAACTATACTAATGTCATCTCCAATTTGGGTCTTCCAGATTCAGAATCTAGACTGTATCCATGTAGGAATCTTTGCTCCCCCTCCAAAGACAAAAGTAAAAATAGTGAGAGAAGGTGGAAAGTTCACACACACATAGGCACATGCAGTTTAAACCTAATACTAAAGTTTCTCTTTTTTAGACAAATTAAATGTTAAAAATTATGGTATTCTTATCTACTTTTGAATGTTCACTCTCCCATATAATTTAGAATTTGTGATTATACGTCATTAATGGGAAAAATAATCAATTTCAAAGCATTTTGACAATACTCGTTCATTTCCCTTCCAGTTTAAAAGAAAGAATTCTATTTTATTTGGTTTCCTGATTCCCCCTCCAAGTGGATTATGAAAACGTCCATTTCCTATTCTCTCTCTCTTTTTCTCCTTTTCTCTCCTCTCTTCTTCTCTTCTCTCACTCTTAGTCTCTTTTAAAACTACATTGGGGTTAAAGTATCACATGGGATGCTATCTCTCAATTGTCTTCACAGGACTTGCAAATAATTTTTTCACCTTTTGTTTAGTTTTGTTTGCTAACAACTACAAAACTCAAAGGTCTTTTCTGTCTCACTGCGTTCACCACATTAAAATTAATACTCTGAAAATACTCACAGCTTTACAGAAATGTATCTGACACCTCTATGTTCTCCCCACACTTCATTTACCTCTCTCTTTTGAAACCCTTGTTAGGATGTGGTAAATTTAATATGTTTAACCAGAGGGCTTTGTTTTTCTTTCCTTCCTCCTTTCTTTTTTTCTTCATTTTGTTCTCCTTTCCTGTTTCCCTTTTTTCTTCTTTCTTTTTCTTTTCTTCCTCCACCTCCTTCCTTCTTTCTTCCATCCCTTCCTCCCTTCCAGCCTTACTTCATTCCTCCATTTCTTCCCCCTTCCCTCTCTTTCTCCCTTACTATCTTCCTTCTTTCCTCCTTCCCATCCCCCTTCCCTCCCTCCCTTCCTTCCTTTTTTTCCTCCTTTTCTCCCCTCTTCCCTCCTTTCCTTCCTTTTTTCTTCCCCCTTCCCTTCCTTCCTCCTTCCTTCCTTTTTCCTTCCCCCTTCCCTTTCTTTCTTTCTTCCTCCCTCCCTCCCTTCCTTCCTTCTTTTCTTCTCCCCTCTTCCCTTCCTTCCTTCCTTCTTTTTTCTTCCTTCTCTTTCTCCCTCCCTTCCTTCATTCTTTCCTATTTTCCTTCTCCCCTTCCTCCCCTCCCTTCTTTTCTTCTTTCTTCCCTTCCTCCCTTCCTTTCCTCTCTTCTTTTCACTCTTTTAACTTCAGAGCTCGGGGACCTACATTTCTTGTTCACAGGCTGATATTTTCATGTTTTTATTCATGACTTACTTAAGCTCAGGGCTGAGATTTGCATGGCGACTCTCTAGGGCCAACTGCATCTGGGCCCCTGCTTGCAATTCCTGTACCAGGCACTGTGCCCATTGTGTTGTGTGGGTTTTCAGCAGCACAACACACTTCTGTCTCTGGTCTTGCACATCTTCTCTGCCAGTAAAAATTTTGAGTGTTCTATTTAAATCTCACATTTCCCTTTTTTCCTCTGCAAGATCTTTCTTAAAGAAATACAATTGGATAAAAGTTAAAGAGCTTGTCATTTTAACCTAAATGCCTTCCACACATCTTGGAAATCTTTGTACCTTCTAGCATTCAGGTATGTTGTGCATTTAATTAAAAGGGGTGTTTGCTGTCATTTCTGTAAGTCATCAAGCACCAGGCTCTTGGACCGACTCTGAATTCCCCGTTAGAACATTGTTTCAATGGGAAAATCAGATTCTCTGTATATCATTTTGAATTACAATGCCTCTCCCCGGACATAATTCATGGAAATGCATGGGCTACTTCTGAATCTAGTTATCCTTGCTCTTCCCTTTTCAGCAGTTAAGTTCTTGAGGAACCCAGTTGCTCCTGCCTACTGTAGGAAGTTCTCTCTGGTGGTCGGGTCTGCCCTGATACTCTAAAGAGGTATGCTGAGAAAGCTGTCTTCTTTTACATCCAGCCTCCCTGTTGTCTTATCCTAGCCTGGCCTACCCATGAAGTGTTTTATCAACATCATTCAGGAATGTTTCAGGATGCATAGTAGCTGGAAGTGTCAGCCAAGCACAAGCTGAGCACACAACTTCTGGGCACTGACAACATTCTAGAGTAAATTTGAGAACAAATACCTGTATTTTTCACTTTTGCTTGATTCCATTGGCAAAGCCTGGCCCCATGCTGCACTTCCATTCTGTAGCTACTCATGAGACAACTCCAGGCTGAAGTTACCCTAAATGGCCAAGTCATTTATACAGTTGTGATCTACTTTCTCTGGAGCATATTCAGCTAGAACTTTTGAACTCTTGTCATTATTGTGTGCTAAGATTCAAGGATCCTAATATCAGTAAGATAATTACTGTTTGATATGGTTAGGGTGTTTGCCCCCTCCAAATCTCACATTGAAATTTGATCCTCAACGTTGGAAATAGGAGGTGTTGGGTCATGGAGTGTGGTCCCTCTTGAATGCCTTTTTGCCCTCCCTGAGGTGATGAGTGAGTTCTTGCTTTATGAGTTCACAAGAGACCTGGTTTAGCAAAGCCTGGCACCCCTCCTCCTCCTATTGAACTGCTGTCTCCATGTGACTCACCTGATACCCTTTGCCTTCCACTTTGATTGAAAGCTCCTTGAAACCCTCACCAGAAGCAGATACTGGTGCCATGCTTCTTGTATGGCAAGCAGAGCCAGGAGATAAACCAACCTCTTCAGCCTCAGTGGTGTTTATGAAGAGGAGATAGATATAAATACATACTATTTGTAATAAAGGGACAAAATGGAATCAGAAAGGATAAGCAAAACATAACTCAAAATATTCTTCATCTAACTTCAAGAAATTGGCACTGCTGATGATTGTTTGGGGGTGCAAAACCAGATGTATAGATATCTACCCACAGTTATACCTGGACAGACCCATTATATGTTCTTTCTTTCTTTCTTTCTTTCTTTCTTTCTTTCTTTCTTTCTTTCTTTCTTTCTTTCTTTCTTTCTTTCTTTTTCTTTCTTTCTTTCTTTTTTTGTTGCAGTTTGGCTGGGGTGGGCTTGAAACCACCACCCTCAGTATATGGAGCCAGCGTCCCACCCATTGAGCCACAGGCATCGCCATTCTATGTTCTTTTTTTAGGCATCCCTATAATGCTTTTTTATAGCCCAGCTTTGCACAACTTAAAATAAACTATTTTTTTGTTTTTAATTTTGGGGTCTATTCACATTCAACCATCTGAAATAATGGAAAAAGATTCTCTCATTATGCCCTCAGTCTCCAAGGGCTCCTTCTTTAGCTCATGTCACATATCATACCATATCGGGACTGTGTCTCACATGTTTGAAAACTTCACTTAGTTGTTTAATGAACGGAGAATGGGTGAATGAATTCACCGGTGCCAAATTTCCATGTTAACATCTCTGCAAAAACCTGTCAGCTCCTCAACTGTCTATTTACTTTTTGGGTCTCCTTCATGACTTTTTTGCTAATTATTTTTTATTTAAAGTCATGGGCAAGCCATCTAGTCATTAAAACCAGATTCAGCAAAATTTTCTCTTTCTTATTCAACAAAATCTCAAGGAAGGAAGAGGGAAAAATATTTCAATACAATAGTAAAACTCTTTGTATATAGCTTTAGTTTGCCTTGCATCGACCTGGTCACTTTCCTTCTGAGTAGAGAAACACACAGAGAATTATAGGAGGGTATTTTTTTGTTTTTAAATATGGATGAGTAACATCTGTTTTAACCTGAATGGTTCAATGTGTTTCTTAAGAATCATGTTTACAGAATTAATCTGGTTGTAAATATGAGAACACATTTAGGGTACAAATTTAACTCAGTCTTTCCCTAAGGCAGGCTGATTCATATAATCTGAAATATTGTTTTGGTCATGAAGTAATGTTTCCTCTAACTTAATAAGCAAATGGAAGGCAAAAACCTAATAAAGCTCAAATCCCTGACAGCTAAAAAGTTAACACCTTCGTGATGAAGAGCCCAGTAAGTAAGAACTGACTCTTGCCAGCACACAAAGCTGTCTCAAACCTGTTAAACCTCGTTCTTAGAATTGTGAGTCTTTTCTTTCAAGTTATTCAACCTTTCACTTAATAGGTCCCTTTTGCTGACCCTTGAACTGTAGTTATTTATTTAGCATTGTGGTCATAGACTTTGGAAATCTGAAAAACATTAAGTTAAATGCAAGGGTGTTGAGAAACTGAAATTCCTTAAGGGAGCCTAAGAAATTCTATCTGAAAGATTTAAACATTTTCCCTCTTAGGAGTAAGGGATAAGAAAAATATTGTCAGTCTTTGAAAACATTGTCTAAGTGTTTTAAGTAAAGAAAAGGATTATTAATGAGTACATGTACGTGTGAAGAAAAATAAGATTCCCTTATCAGCTAATTGTTTTTTAAATTATTAGAAAAACAAAAATTTAACAGACCAATCAAAATTATAATTGAAGTGATATGTATTGTTAATACCACACCAAACCTGAAAAATGTAATTATTTTTCAAGTGATTATCAATTTTAATTATTCAGTAATATGACTGAATGAGGAAGGAACAAGACTCTTACATGAATTTCCTTCCTTTGCTGTGCTTACTTTATGAAGTTGTTTATTTTTTCAAATGTATTAAGTAGAAGTAAATTGAGGACATCATACAGTGGCTGCTTTGAAATAATATTAAAAGTATGTAAGAGCCAGTGGCTTTGACTATACCAAAATATCATGATTAAATGTGCAAACTTGACCTCAGAGTCTTTGTCTTTATAATATCATTGTCATCCAGAGTATGGCTCATTCAATTCACAGTTTTTAGCTTTATGTATTATATGGCCTTTCTTCTCCCAAAAAAGTTTTGGTGCTAAGACTTTTCTGTATTATTTTTGATAGTCTATAATTTAATATCTGAGTGACAAGAGAGGATCTCCTAGTGTTTTAGTTGGGCAAGGGATTGGCGGTCAATAAAGATTGAAATATATAGTATATCATAACCTTGAATGAAAGTAATAAAAATCACCTCTAGTAGGGTCAGCTTTAGAGATGAATTTCTGGAATAATTTGAGAGATTAAAAAAAGTTTCTGAATTCTACCTAAATATCTATATCTGTATCTGTCACCTACCTAACTACCTTCTCACAGCCTTGGTTTGTACCTACATTTATTTACTCTATCCATTTATGTATTCAGTCAGCAAAAAATTTTTGAGTGTGTCTTTTATGACTGTGAAGTACTAGCAATATAGTACAAGCTGGAAAGATGATGTCTTTGCTCTTGAATAATTTTGGATTAAAATACTGAAGAAAATAGAAAATCAGACTAATGAAATGCTAGGCATTCTAAGTAGTTTGGGGTCTACGTGGTTTAGTGGCAGAAACACTGGCACTGAAGTCAGGACACTTGGGTTCAGGCCTGCATTCCAGACTGAGGAATTCTAGGTCTGCCACTAGTCACCCTGGGAAGTACCTAGGATGGGCCACTCTGCCTCCCTCTCTCATTCCCTTCACCTCAATGATTAACTCTGTGTTCACCAAGTTTTAGCTTGTAAAGGACCACTGGAAACCCCAAATCCTGGCATTGTCTTTCTCACCGTACATCCCCTCATTGCCATGTAGAAACCTCCCATGCAGTATGAAGCATACTGGCTTAGGTATTTGTTTAGGTTTCATTTCCTCCCCTTTTCTTTTCATCTTCCTACCCCCAGCTCCTCATGTAATGCCTGGAACGTAGTATGCACCAATAGACATTTGAATAAATAAGTGGAAGTAACAACTTTAACAGAAAGGAACCCTAGAAACAGATAGAAAAATATGAGTCTGGAAATGAAAGGTGTAAACGGTGGTGCCCAGAGATGAGGCCATACAGATGTTCAGGCCAGGTCTATTGAAAAGGGGAGGGTGACCCGTTTGGGCAGTGTAAAGACAGCATCTGTCCTGGAGACAGTTAGAGACTACTTTGGTATGGGGCAAGACAATTCCACAGAAATTTCCAATTTCCTAGAAAGTTAGGGTCCTTTGGCAAGAATGTCTGGGGGTGGGGCTAGCCAGATCCTTTGTGTCTTTGTTTTAGGAGGAAAAGAAGAGGAAGAGGAGGAGGGGAAAGGGTTGATGTGTGTCTGCGTTAGATTATAATTAAGGCGGCAATTATAATCTCACCTAAAGAATATGTATTATGTATTTTTATATCTTATTACTTAACAGACGTCTGTGTTGGTGGCATTTAGCATGGAAGGCATCTTTCGTCTGCCACATGGGGTAAGCCTACTAGGGTATGTTTCACAATTTGTTAGAGGATGTGTCCAACCAGAGAACTGACATATGCCCACTCAGTCATTGATGGTATATTTAAGAACAAATGTCTCTTTTGCAGGTCCCTACCTTACAGTTGATTTATTGGGATATTACGTCAGTTACCTTAGCGACAACAAATAATCTAAAACTTGCTTGATCATCTGTATAAACCTCCCAGACAATTTTGTCCATTGACATTAAACATATAGATTTTTTTCAGCTATTGATTACCTTGCTATTTCTATACATAGAATTAGTTAGTTAATCCATTTTTACAAATCCCTCCAGTGAGTCTGGCCAAACAACCATGTAAGTCATCTAACAGAGTAATTTGTCTGATGTGATTTATATAATGTGTGCCCAGTAAATATTTGTTGAGTTAGTGTTTTTATTGAGTTAATGAATTTGAACAAACTAGTAAGTATCAAGTCCCTGAATTTTACAAATCCCACAAGAAGGGGAGACTGGGTTGTCAACTAAGAGAAGACAAACTCTTTAACAGATAACATCCATGCATAAGCGTGGGACAAATAGTCATGTGTTGAATCAATGCATGCATCCATTTAGCAATCTATTAATGACATTAACCAAACATACGGCAATAGAAGCTACCAATATTTTTGAGATATATGCAGCATTTTGCTTACCCTAGGAAGATATGTTCCTGTTTTCAAGCTCTTCTTTCCTTTTCACTTGTATAATAAGCTTGCTATGGAGTTGGATTCTATAGACCTGACAAAACAAGATTATTTTGAGCCCTACATCAATTTTAGGAGTTGATTCTTTTGAACAAGAAGCAATGCCATATGTGCTGATGTCAACACAACCCATACAAGGAATCTTCTTAATAAATCATAGTGACCAATGTTATGTTTTTTATGTGTTTCTATAATCTTACTTAAGAAAAATATATACACAGGCCTACAGAGTTATCAAGTGAATGCTCGTCATTATTGAGGAAAAAAAAAACCTTTACTAACCAAGTTATTTTATTATATTTTTTGTTCAAATAAGGAAACAACATTGACTAGCTTGCTGTGGTCATTAAATTAGAAAGATATTCAAGAAATGAATATTTAGATGTTAACATGCTTATGGACAGTTGTACTTTACTAAAAGGAATGCAAGATTCTATTTATGGATATATTGAGGTTAAATTAAGGGCAAGTATAGTTTTTCTTTCTTACATGAAAAAGAAAAGTTCAGTCTATGCTTTAAAGAGCCATCTGTCTATTCCCTTTTCTCATGGGGTTTTAAAAATGTAGAACCAAGGAATCTCATTGATCCCATTTACATCCCCAAGGACTTGCTTCTCTAAGTCCTTTCTCAAGTATTTGTCATTTCCCATGAAGCTATATCCAACTTTTAAGTACATAGAGTTCCTTTCTTCCTTAATCCCACCAGAGCCTAGAACTATTCTTAGCCACAGTTAGACTTTCTTCTAATGACTGATGTTATATTCTTTCCTGTAAATGAGTGTATTCCAGAATGTGACCAAGATTATGTCCAAGCATTCTACAGCTAGCTGATCTTTAGAAGGTTATAGTTCTGAGCTGTGATGTTTTATAGTGATCAATTCTAGTCCAAGATGAAATTACAACCTCTCCTGGTTTTCTTATCTCATAGTACTTTTACTCTTATTTTAGTCTCATGGGTACGTGGTCTCAGAGATCTTCTTTCTTCCCTCATGTCTCTTAGCCCCAGTATTTACTGTGTCACTGACTCCTATCTGCACATCTTGGTAATTTGTTCCCCTTTGTCTTAGGCTTTTCCTTCCTACTAAGACGACTCATGTTCAGAGCCACATGATCACTCTCCTCCTGTTCAGACTAATCTCTTCCTTGAATTCTCAAGCCCTGCCCGCCTCTACAAAACTTGCACACAAATCTCTAAAATACAGCTTGGAAATCCCCATTTTCTTAGGAACAATTCAAGAAACCCTCTGGATCCCACAACATGCATAATAAAAGCCACATTCTTAAACTCTTGACCTCTCAACAGTTTGACTCCTTCATAAACCCCTAGCTGTGCCTCCCTCTCACTCGCCCTCACCCTCACCCAGAACGCACTTCACGTTCCTGCTCTCCCCATGTGGATGGGCTTTGCTGAAGGACAGAGAACCAGAGATGGTCATCCAATTCCACTTCTCCTATGCAGAGGATTCTTTCAATAGGAAATTCAACCATAGAGGAAAGATTTAAGGCCTTTTGGTTGGACAAACCTGCATTTAAAACCCATATCTCAGTCTTTTCAGGTTATGCCAGTTCAAACATCTCAAAACTGGAATATGAGATAATTCAAACGTCACCTATGAAATAAATGTGTATGTGAAAGAATGTGCCAGAAGAACGGCAGCAATTGTTAACGAATATCATTTGATAAAATTGTTTCTAGTTCTGTTATTGACACTGGCGTGACAGTCTGAGCAACTATGTTCAGTGGGCTGAGTCCAGTCACCTTAAGGCCAGTTCTTCCTAGAAGGTCAAAGCTTGTATTTCCACTTCCCTAGGGGCCCCTGATTAGCAAGAGTTTTGCTAGTAGGTGGGGTTTCCATGCCCTGGCAATTGTTTTCACTGCCAAATATCTTCTCATTAGTTTCTTCTTCTAAGTAACATCTCACTTCAGATTTGCTCAAGAGAGCAGATCAAAGTAAGTGTGTGAACTTTGGCCTTGGTGTGAGGCTGGAGAAGGAAGGAAAAGGACAAAGTGAAACTCATTTTCCAAAACGATTTTGTCAGGGCTGAATACTTGTGAAGAAAGATCTTCCCCATCTCTTTATTTCCATTCCATTCATTAAAGTCTGTGTTGTAACCCCCAAAGAAACTAATTGGGAGAACATTTTCTTGTAATGCTTCTTATGCATAAGCTAAAATCTATTGGAATTAATCAAATCAAGAGAGGTAATTTAACCACAACATGGCATAAACACCTAGTTTTGGTTGAGTAAGGAACTTACGGAGAAATACATTAGAGTCTCTACTTACAGTGAGTAATGCTAATAATAATAATAATAATACTTAGCATTTTACTTTTTCAAGGGATTGATGCATCCAATACATTTTATCCTCATGGCAACCCTATCCATGAAATGGAATGTAGATCATAGTTTTGAAAAGGAAGATGATCTTTTCCTGAAACATCAGTCTCTTTATAGTGTTTTGATAAAATAATTTTTGGTTATACAGCAAACTGCATAGGAGAGTCCTAATTTTGAGTGATTAATTTATTTTGAGAAAATTAATATTTAAAAATATAAGAAGAAATATATTTTTAGACATATGTAACATTTTTATTGTGGTGAAAATTTAAGGTCGTTCTTGTTCAGTAGAAAAAGTTTAGAAAATATACACACTAATTGTGAAACTAAGAACTAAAAATACTTACTACCCATAGAGCTATTGTTCCACTATTTGTGCATTTCTCTTTCTCTTTCTCTCTCTCTCTCTCTCTTTTTTTTTTTTTTTTTTGCATTTTATGCTATATATTTCTTTGTTCATGTTTGTGTGTATGCCTGTGTGTTTGAAATTACACTTTACAGCTGGGGCAGTGGCTCACACCTGTAATCCTAGCATTCAGAGAGGTTAAGGCAGGTGGATTGCTTGAGCTCAGGTGATGGAGACCAGCCTTGAGCAAGAACAAGACCCTTCCCCTACTGGGGAGGCCGAGGCAAGAGGATTGTTTGAGCCCAAGAGTTTGAGGTTGCTGTGAGCTAGGACACTGCAACACTTTTTGGAAATCCCCATTTTCTTAGGAACAATTCAAGAAACCCTCTGGATCCCACAACATGCATAATAAAAGCCACATTCTTAAACTCTTAACCATTCAACAGTTTGACTCCTTCATAAACTCTGTCTCAAAAAACAAAAAATCTGAAATCATACTTTACATGATTCATTATTTCCACTTAATATCACATCATGGTGTATCATCATGTCTCATATAATATTTGAAAACCAGATTTTTGATGGCTTCTTGATACAAAATAAAAATAATATAATTGATCTTTTCACGACAAAAATGTAGGGTTTTGAAAAATACATATCTTTACTATTATCGCATCCTCTAGTTGTTTTTGATGATCACCTTTAATTACAGAAGAAACTTTCTTAGAAGTACAACTATCATGTCTGAGTACGAATTTTTCAACCACTTTTGTGCACATTTTCTCTGAGAACATTTTTGTTTAAATAAATCCACACTCCATAAAGACAATATCATCAGAGAGTACCTTGAACATATAGTGTATTTACAGTTTTCACTAACAAGACTTGCCTGTAGAAAAAGAAACCAATGATTATTTAAATAATTGTATACACTTGACCATCACTGCTGCCCGAGGACCAGGGACCAAGTTAGGCCATTTTATATTTTTTAATTATGATCTATACCAGGAGAAAACTTCCCTGGAGGATTAGTGTATATTGTGTTGCCTCTAAAGAGGGAATTGAGTACTCTGTTGATATAATTCAACTTGGGGGTCCTCTTCTCTTCCCACCTCTTTCCTGGCCTTCTAATGACCAAAATGCTCCTCATGCTCTAAGCCAATAAATTCCTTCAGACCTGGGTTTTATCTGCCCTGTTCTGTACACATTTTACCTTTCATCATGGTGCATTTACTCAGGAACTGTTTGAGATAAGTAATTCTGTTTGGTTCTCATTTATTTTTATTGTTTTAAATTTTGGATTAATATGACAGTACACAAAAATAGGTTACACTGTTTGCATTTATAAGGTAATGTCTGAGTTAGAGTTGTGTCCTTCACCCAGGAAGGGTGACATAGACCCATGCATTGTTCCCTCTGGGTAGGAACTTGCCACACCCTCTCTTACCCTCCCTCCTTTTTGAATTGAATTGAGTTTTTCTCATAAGCCAGCATGTAGTTATTAATCTACTAGTTTCAATTTAGTATTGAGCACACGTGATGCTTATTTTTCAATTCCTGTGTTACGCTACTCTGAAGAGTGTTCTCTAAATCCAATCTGGTTGTTACAAAAGATACAAAATCTCTATCTAGTTTAAAGGCTGAGTAGTGTTCCATGGTATACATATATCACAGTTCATTAATCTGTTCATGTGTTGAAGGGTATTTGGTTTGTTTCCACATCTTTGTGATTGTGAATTGAGCAGCTATAAACGTTGAAGTGCAAATCTTTATGGTATAATGACTTTTTTCTTTTTGCTACATACCTAGCAATGGGATTACGGGATCAAATGGAAGGTCTGCTTTGAGTTCTCTGAGGAATCCCCATACTTCTTTCCACAGAGGCTATGGTAGTTTCCAGTCCTACCAACAGTGCATTACTGTTCCCTTCTCTTTGCACCCATGCCAGCATCTGCAGCTTTGGGACCTTGTGACATGGGCCATTCTCACTGGGCCATATCTCTGATATCTCAGAGTGGTTTTGATTTGCATTTCTCTGATAATTATAGATAATGAGCATTTCTTTTTGTGTGTTTCTTGGCTATTCCTCTGTCTTCTTGAGAAAAGATTCTGTTCACTTATGGCTCCATTCTTTAATACCAAGACCAAACTACAGTGTCTGTGTCAAAATGAGTCTTAAGAATACTGTGTTGAATGAGAGAATGTTTTTTCTAAATTATTAACAAAGACAAGCATTTTCAATGGCTGAAGGAAGCTGTTGAAAATTTCTGAACTCTACTAGAACCTCCAGTTATACTCCAAGTTATTCCTGAAAAGATTTAATAGGCACAAAAAAGACCAAAACATCGCAACTATGCTTTCTTAGGTGTCCTTAGCATTTCTATTTCCTTTCTTTTTATTTTTTAAAATAATGAATTCTGTATTAATAAAAGTCATATTTTTGAATGTCAACTTCCCCCTTTTCCCTTATAATGAAAATAAAATTTATTGAATAGGAAAGGTTTTATGCATGGTTTTCTGGTTAGAAATAAGAGATTACAGTTTTCTTCTTTATTTGCAGGTGAGGATATCATGTAGTAGAAGCAGGTGAGCATTTGGAAAGGCATTTCCATGAAAACTATCTGGGTAAGGTCAAAACGGTTAAGGATCTGCTCATCAGTTCACTTTCTAAAACTTAAAAAATTTTTCTTTTAAATTACTTATGTATTTATTCAGCAGAGAAAAAAATAAGAGTGTTTTGTAAGACTGACCAAAGAAGAAACCACAAAATAGTTTAATCCGTTGCTTGGACAGATGAATCATCATCCCAATTTTCTTTTAATATTCATTTAGAATAGTTTTAGACCAACAGAAAAATTAAAAAGATATTTCAGAGAGTTCCCATGTATCTTGTACCCAGTTTCCTCTGTTATTCACATTTGACATTATAATGATTCTCTTGAAACAATAAACTGATATTGATACATTCTTTATTAACTAAAATTAGACTTCATCAGATTTCCTTCATTTTTATCAAATGTCCTTTTTGCATTGTATCGTGTTCAGTTGTCATGTCTCCTGAGGCTTTTCTTGGCTGTGACGTTTTCTCAGATTTCCTTTTTTTTTAAATGACTTAAAAATTTTAGAAGTGCTAATTAGGTATTTTGTAGAAGGCTTCTCAGTTGGAATTTCTGATTTTTTTGTTGTTGTTGCGGTTTGCTTTTGGTTATGATTTGACTGGGATTACAGGTTTTGGAGAAGACTCCAGAGATAAAATGCCATTCTCATCATGTGTATCAAATATATCTGCTATCAACGTGACTGGTCATGTTTTCCACCTCACAGTTCCGGTTTCTCTCCACCTCCCATCCTGTGCTCTGTGGAAGGAAGTCACTGTGCACAGCACAGGCTTAAAGAGCAGAGAGTTTTAATTCAGCTCATTGAGGCTGAAAGGTCACATAAATTATTTGAAATTTATCTGTTTATCAATCAATCAATCTTACTTTTTTCTGTTTTGGACAGTCAATTACTCCTGTGTCATTAAAAAAATCCTTTCTCCTTTGAATTTCCTTTGTAACTTAGTCAAAAATCACATGACTATATTTATGTGGGTTTATTACTGGGAACAGGGAGAGACTTGTTCCACTGATCTATGCACCTATTTTCCCACAAATATCGTGTTCTCTTGAATATTGTAGTATTTATTAACTTTTGAAGTCAGGTAGTGTGAGTCCTTTAACTTTGGTTTTTGGTGTTTTTTGTTTGTTTGTTTGTTTTGCTTTGTTTTCGGAATTATGTTGGGTAGTGTAGGTCTTTTTCCTTTCCATATAACTTTTAAAAGCAGTTTGTCAATACCTAGAAAAATAGTCTGATTGTCTTTGGACTGTTGATTGAGATTTGTGGAATCTCCTTTTCAAACTGGGGAAGACATCTTAACATTATTATATTAAATCTTCTAAGCAATGGATATGTAAGATCTTTCTACTTACATTTGTAATATTTTTGATATTGTTATGTAGTATTTTAAAAAAGAATTTCAAATCCCAGTTGTTCACTGTGGGTAGATAGGAAAGACATTTGCTTTTATACATTGACCTTTAAATCCTGTGACCTTTATCTTCACTTATTATCTCTAGAGAGTTAGTTAATTTGGGGTTGTTTTGTTTTGTTTTAGATTCTTTCAGATCTTCTATATAGATGAGCCTATCATTGGCAAATCCAGACCATTTTATTTCTTCCTTTCCTATTTGTATAGTCTTCATTTATTTCCCTTCTCTTATGTACAAGCTAGAATTTCCAGACTAATTGTGAATAGGAGCAATGAGAGAGGACATCCTTGTCTTGTTCCTGACCTCAAGGGGACCATGTCTAATCTTTCACCACTAAGTATGCTGTTAGTTCCGAATTTTTATAGATTTTTTTATTAAGTTGAAATAATTTCATCTAATCTTGTTTACTGAGTTTTTATTTATTTATTTATTTATTTAGAGACAGAGTCTCGTTTGGTCTCCCTCAGTAAAGTGCTATAGCATCACAGCTCATAGCAACCTCCAGCTCTTGGGCTTAGGCGATTCTCTTGCCTCAGCCTCCCGAGTAGCTGGGACTACAGCTGAGAGTTTTTACTAAGACTTTTTAGTATTAATATTTGGAAAATAATGTCCCAAAAATAACACCTGTAGAATTTTTCCCATGCCCCCATTCTAAAAAACAAAACAAAACAAAATCCCCCAAAAGACAAAAGAAGGATCAAAAAAAAGATAGACAAAGCAAAAGAAAAAGTATTTTTATTAATTAACATATTTTCTAAGCAAAGATAAAATTATAATTTCTGTTTTTAATTTTATAATTTATGAAAACAGTTTAATAGGAGAAATTTGAAATTAGTAAAGCCTAATTTGAAACAAATTTCAAAAAACTTTGATTTTTTTTCTAAAACTTCATTGTATTGGATAGAATAATTTGTTTGTTTGTTCTTTGAATTTCTTGAAACTCAAATTTCTTGAAAAGAGAATCACAACAGTAAATTCTTTTTTCTTTTTTTTTTTTTTTTTTTGAGACAGAATCTTACTCTGTTGCTCAAGCTAGAGTGCCAAGGTATCACCCTAGCTCACAGCAACCTCAGGTGTTTACCTGGGTTCCAAGGATCCTCTTGCCTCAGCCTCTCAAATATCTGGGACTACAAGCACACACCACAACACTCAGTTAATTTTTCTATTTTTAGTAGAGTTGGGAGGTCTCACTATTGCTCAGGCTGGTCTTGAACTTCTGAACTCAGGGATTACAGGTATGAGCCACCACACTGTGCCACAACAGTTAATTCTTGAAAGACCTGTAAGTTTGATGAATTCCAAACCAAAAAAGCAGGTTGTCCTCCAAACAGTATGGCTTCCAGGGAGTCTCTCAGGAAGCTCCTTCAGGCTCCTATCATCTGGGGACTCCAAAAGTCACCTGTGAGCCCTGCCTCCAGCATGCTGGGGTCCTCAGCAATGTTTCTAAACTGTAGCTTTCCTGTGAGGGTGCTGAAGACTCCTTGGTTGACTTCTGGTAAAATCATACAAGGGTGCCAAAAACAATGTACACACAATTTTAAGAAAGGAAAAACTAGTATTAAAATTGTAATACTCAATATATACTGATAATAAAAGATAAATACAAGTCACATTGAGCACCACTTATAATTGGAGAAGTCAAATATGATTTAATATTACAAAGTTAATACAGTTTTTTTCCTTTCTTAAAATGTATATACATTTTTTGGCACCCTGTATATATTGCTCACAGATTAAAATTCAAAACCAGAACATTATATATAGGACAAATAGTGCAATAAAACAATGAATACCTTCTAGAGAATTCAGGCAGCTGTCATAGGTTCCAGCCTCACCCCATACTCCCTATTATACCCATATGGGTTTGTCTTAAAGGAGACATATAAATGTAAATATATGTGTGTGTATATGAATCTCTCTCTCTCTCTCTCTATATATATATATATATATGTCTTAAAGGAGACATATAAATGTAAATATATGTGTGTGTATATGAATCTCTCTCTCTCTCTCTCTATATATATATATATATGTCTTAAAGGAGACATATAAATGTAAATATATGTGTGTGTATATGAATCTCTCTCTCTATATATATATATATATATTCTTTTTAAAAATTAAAATATTTATATTTTACTAAATTAGAAGCAAGAGAATTCTGAATTGTTCATCAGAGTCCTCTTGACCAAACTCTCACTGCACTGGGGGAAAGCAGGTACCTGTCATCTTTCTCTCAATCTGTGAAACATAGTTCTAGAAGTGGGAACATGGAGGGAGGATGTGTATGTGTGTGGTGAACGGAGCCTCTATTGCTCTCGCTTTCTCTCCTGGACAGTGTCCCATTACACAGCCTCGAAGTTATCTTGTTCTCACTCTTCTTTAGTCCATCCTGGTTGGTGAGACTTCCTTGGCCTTCTTTGGGTCCCTTCTCTCCGTGGTTCCCAGAGAGCACAGTGAGTTGTGAAAGTGTCAGAACAGTGTAAATGCTGATGTATAGACCACAGTTGTTTCTCTCAAAGGGCCTTTGGAGCCCTCCCCTTTCCTCTGTTCCCTTCAAGTTGGGAATGATTCATCAGTTGGCCTTTAGCAAGAAAAGAGGCTGGCCTGAGGTCTCAGGCCTTTGACCTCTGTGAAGAGAAAGGTCACACTGGGAGCAACTGTGCAAGACTGGGAGAAGGAGCCACAGGCATAGAGACCCGAGGCAGAGGCGCCGGGGCAGAGCAGAGGGGGCTGGTGGGAAAAGTGGGAGTCAGAAAAGTTAAGAGTATATTTCTAAGAGTCTCAGTGGATCAGCTGACAACCTGGGTCAAGGGTCATATTTATGCTTGATTCCCTGAGCATGTTACAGTAACATCTGCTTGTTAAGGGGCTTTAGGGAGCAGGCCTGGGGACCAAGTGCTCCTGACCTCCTTCCACAAAAGAGGGCAGGCTAAGAGATTAGGGGTTCCTATTAACATTGTGTTTGACTTAACAATCTCCCTTCCACCCCCGCCACCTTCTCCTGGGCATGATTTGTCAGCTTCACCCCATTTCTTTTTATAATCTTGCAAAATATTTAAATGAGCCCCATGGTTGTCAGTAGAACAGCGTATGAAACTGCAGAAAAGAAAGCTGGATTTCATTTGGGAATAATGTGGCTGAAAAGTCCAGAATGGGGAAGATTAAGGGGGAGGGAACCAAGAAATTCTCTGTGTGCTAGAATTGAATCATTTCACAGACTTCTCATCTTTTAACATCATAACCCGAATATAAAGTCCCTTGTAATTGTGCAATAAGCCTCCTAATAGGAGACACAATTTCATCATTGAATTGTTAGGAAATTATTACTCTATGATATTTTTTCCTGAGACATTTATGTCCTAAACTCAATATGAGGACAGAACGCACTGTGGGAGGAGGGTGAGCTCTGAACATTGATTCTGGTCTTCTATTAACCTTTTTTTGCTTGAGTCTCTTTTATCTTCTTTACACATACTTTCCTTGAAAAATCTCGGTTTTTTTTCCCTCCTGTCATCAATGAAGTAGAGTTTTATGTCTAAACAGGCCCCATCTCCACTTTATCTGGCCAAATTAAAAATCAATAGAGGCTTAAAGTAATTTTTGAAAAACAGGCAAAAGGAAAAAAACATGCACCAAACTGCTGAACTCTTTTCTCTTACTTTACTGAATGAACACCGGCTATACGTCAGCTGGCTTCAGAAGTGCCCATTTTGCATTGGTTACATTTACCCAGATGTTCCTAGTTCCCATGATTTTGAAATGGAAGGAAGGACTTAGCTCATTTTAATAAAATCTGTTGGTGTCACTTCAGGCCTTTATTACACGAACGTACATCCTTGAGGCTTTAACCACTCACATGACATTTTGCTCTACCCCAAAGCTGCCAATGGAGGAATAAAACACAGGACTGGGGGAAGGAGATTAGAGATAGAGGATGTTATTTTTAGCTGGAAAAGAAGTTAAAATAAGCAAGTGAGCAATATCACGTAATGCAGCCTCCTCTCGGTTCCACACGTAGCAAAGTTCACACAGTCCAACCTTCCATGTAGCTATATGGAAACAACATGTTTGCTATTTATAGGGAATTGCCTTAGGGAGACCAGCTCCGAGGAGGAGAATAGATTGTTCCAAGGCAAACTGGATGTGAGTGGATGGGCCTCTTCAAAGGTAAGGGCCGGGTATATGTGTGTGTGTGTGTGTGTGTG
>NW_003852424.1:5766459-5772830 GCF_000181295.1 Otolemur garnettii
TCCTCTCCCCGTGGACTCAAGAGACAGAAAAGTTGAGAAACAGGGTGAAGGGAAGATGGATGAGCCTGGGATATCAGAGAGGGCAGTTTTTCCACTGTCCTGCCCTGTACACCTCGGACAAAGACTTCATTGACTGCAATGCTTGACATCAGCCTCATAAACTAGTAGTCGGCACAAAAGGTTGACACTTGAAAGTACCCGTCCCTGCCTTCTTCCTATTGCAGCTGTGCACGGGGGTTGGGCCCATAGGAAAGGGGTGCAGATAAATAGTGTTGACTTTAATGTAGTCACACAATTTTGCTATTTCCAAAAAGACAACATTTCCTGCCAGGCCTCACCTCGGGGCCCCAGGAGGTAGGACTCTCTTCCCTTTAGGGAGGATAGGGTTGGGAGGTGTCCCTGTGAGGGTGCAGACTGGACAAGTGGCTTGAAGGAAGGAGACAGATGAGGGCCGAGTGTGGAGTCATCCATAGGTTTTGCTCCTTGTCATCTCGGGGGGGGGGGTGTGGATGGTTTTCATGCATTCCCGCTTGGTCACAGTGGTTTCTTTCATTCTCTTGAGATCCCTGGAAAATGGCCCTAGAGGGGGGAGAAATGGACACAGGAAGCAAGTCTGAAAACGTGTGTAATGATATGAGTTAAAAGATTTTTGTAAACCACCATGTCTCTCTGATTATCACAAGTCCAGAAAGTAAAATGCTTCTTTGAGAACTTTTCAATAATAAGAAAAGTGTTATTTCATTATAAGTGTTCCTGTGCTCAAGGCAGGAACACATCAGCTGGGGTGGTCTATTGCATTTGGTTGTTATTATGAGTTGTTATTTGACTGGCTTCAGCATAGGTAAACTATTTTGTGTTATTCCCTTTTGCTTCTGGGAAAGAAGAATTTGAAATAGGAAACATAGAACCCAGTGGGTGGTCATGACAAAATTAGTTGGGTAGGAAAGGATCAGGTGCCCATAGGTCGTCCCAAGTCTTCTGACTTCAGAGGACCACTCAGATTTGTCTTTCCACTCTCTAGGTTGACTCATTGGAAGATAATGTTTGGGCCATTGGCAGCCATGAGCATCCGTCTCTATTTAGCCCTCTTCACGTTCAGAGTGGAGTTTCAGAGCTGAGAGTGTTCAGATTCTCAGGAGCCATCCAAATGTGTCTACCTACAGAGCAGAGTGAGGGAGGTATGGGGGCTCAAATATCTAAAGGCTCCCTATCCATGCTGCAGAAAAGTCAGAGCTGAGACAAAAATGCCAGAGGAGAGTTCTGTTTAAACACCAACCGTGGAACTCAGATGGATCACACAATAGCTGGTTTTAACCCTCAGTTACATCGAGTTTCCACGTTTCAAGCTCCATTCTGCTTACGACACCTCATTGCACTACCTGAGCAAAAACTTGAGAAATTACAAATGCAGGGTATTTCAGAAACTCCATTCTCTACAACTCTATCACAATTTTGTTCTAGAGAACTGCTTGAGGCTGAGACTTAAAGATCTCTCCTTCGATGAGAATGTATTTGAGATCGGATCTTTTCCATGGATCTTTTAGTAAACTTAACTACTCTAACAATTAATAGTTGCAAGTTAGGAAACAAGCTCCTTGAAAATAGAGAAAGTACTGACCAGCTTCCCATCCACAGAGGTTTAACCTTCTCTTTTGGAAAACACCATTAACAGATGCATTTCCTCATGAACTTTTTTCCTAACTTACCATGGTTTGCTTTTAAATGGTTACGTGGCAGTAATTTTGACTTACTGGTAAAGGCTTCATGTCAGCAGTTGTCTTTTGTCTTACATTTGGAATTCCGGAATTTATTATCTGAAGGATATACTTATGTGTAGTTAGACACAAGGAGAGCCTTGATTATTCCAGAAACCTACTAGTTATCTCAGAATGCCCCACCCTCTCTCATTTTCATAGCACAGGTCTGGTTTCTGAGGGAACGGTAGTGTGAAGCCCATTGTGCCATCTGCCTCTGCCTATGGCCATGGACCTCTTCCTAGCTTTGAGGTGACTGGCTTTTCAGCTCCACTATTCTCTGGACTCTGGAATACAAAGTGTCATTTGCAGCTCTCAGACATTATAGGAAAAACATAGCTGAATACGAGCAGACAGAAACCCCAGTCTGGATGGTAGGAAAGAGAAAAGTTAAAGCTTCATCCAACAGATGTTCACGTGATGGTGAGACACAAGCTACGAGAAAATTCCCTGTGCTTCTCTGTGTCCACGTATTTCTGGCCCACTCTTCTCCAGAAGGCACCTGGTTCCACAGGTTCTTGTGACAATGAATGTCCCAAGTAGAGTGGAGCAATCTGAGCCCCTCCCCTCACAAACCAGAGGTGACTGAACTTGTCTCTCCTTCTCTTTCCTACCCCCTTTACTTCCTGTGCCTTGACTCAAAACATAGGAGGAACTTCCCACTCGGGTTATCCTGCAGGCTCTGGATTTGAATAAGTCTCTTAATATTTTCTTCAGAGGATCTTGTGCCTGGGAAGTCACAAGGTATTGGGAAAATCATGGGCTGGGTTCTGGGAAGACTTCGGTTCTAGTCTTTGCCTTCCGAATTGAACTGAGGCAAGAATTTCACCTCCCTTCTTTTCCTATTTGCAGAATGGGCAAACTAGACTCAAATCTGAGTGATTTTTTTTTTTTTTTATCGTTCTCTCTTGCTCCCTAAGTTCTAACAATGACCTGCATTAAGTGGTTCACTATGAAAGTTTTGAGACAAAATCTGTTATGATCCATTATTTCACCTCCAAGAAACACAGTCAACAGCGTCCTTTCTGATTCACTCATGCAAGTTTCAACTTGCACGACCTCTACGTTGTTGCTGTGAGGGCTTTGTTTGTTTCTGTCCATGCAGACTTTACATTTCTTAACGTATGTGTATCCCAAACTTTTGTAATGACCCACAATTATAAGTAATCATCGCAAATAAATGAGACTGAGTTTAAGAAGACAATTGTACATTAAAGAGTATGATCTTGTTTTAGATATTAGAAAGGTCAGTGAATTTGTTGTGTGTCCATGAGCAAGCATTTCCTCCTCTCTCTGTATAGCTCTGTGTCACGGAATTGGAATTGATGAGTCTTTGGAGTTTTCTTAGTTCTATTTGAGGACACATAGTTTTGTAACCACACCATTAAAAACTGACTTTCCAGGCAGTGGCTTCAGCATGCAGAGGACCCCTTGGGATTCAGCAATTGGCCTGGTGTCCCTAACCTGAATCAGAGTGTTAAAATTCTTTTAAATAAACATTTCCATCCTGGCTAACTTGAAAGTATTACATTCTGACAAAACTCAGTTCTAGTTTTATGATATAAAACCTTCATGTCAGATAAAATGTGCATTTCAATCCTTTTATATATATGTGGGTACTGGCTGTGGGCACCACTCTGACTGTTCTGAGTCCTGGGAGCTGGGTAGACAAGGTCTTCTTTTGTTCTCCACTCACTTTGTCTCTGGGAGCTAGACTATTGCTGCAGATAGAAAGGAAAGGTATTATTTTTTGATCCAAATACAGAAGAATTTCCTCTATGCAAGGACACTGAGTAGAACCAAGGCTGCGGGCATGTAATCAGAAAGAGAAAGGCTGGGTTTGTTTCATTGCTGTCCTCACTGATGCTGGCACCAAGAAACTTCTGTTATAGACTTACGATTACTTATGCACCTTGATGTCAACTTTACACAAAGATCCGTTGAATTAGGGAGCTGATTGTTGGTTCCAGTTCTCCAGCTTTGTTTTCTCAGGGATACAACCTCACATGATAATCATTTAGTAAAGATGTCCGACTTGACAATGCACAAACCTCAAAATCTGATAGACCTCAAACTCAATTCCTGTCTCTGCTTAGAACATACTGGCTCTGCTTTTTCTTTCATTTTCCTTTTTTTAGTGTTATTCTTATTGTCATTGGTGTCCAAAGCCTGCTCCTGAATTTTTCCTGGTCTTTTTCTCTTGCTTCCTACATGCTGACAGTGATCTAATCCTATTGATTCTTTCCTCCTTCTGTGACCTGATTTTATCCTTTCTATTTCTGTTGCCCCGTTTAGTAAAGGTTCTCAGATTTTTATTCCTAAAATGCCACAATAGCCCACTTAACCTAATATGATTCTCTGCTGCAGCGGCCTCTTCTTATGCTTGCATGATTTATCAACTTCGTTTGTCCACCCAAAATGAGATACTTTTTATTCTCCTGTATATTCCAACTCACATCCTCAGCCAACCTACCTTGACCCCAGTAAGAGCTCTGTGAGCATATTTTTTCCTGAATGCTAATATACCATTAGTATTTACTATATACATGACTATTCCCATCTGAGAAAAAATACTAAAATAACCAATGTTGTCTTCTAGCAGCTCATAGAATTACAAACATAATCACGTGAAGAATATAGAGAGGGTCAGAAGGCAGCTATAGGCATAGGCATTATTAATAATAACATCATCATTGGTTATCATTGGTTGAGTGTTTCTTGTGTGCTGGGAAATATTTTAAGTATTTTATTGTCATTGTCTCATTTAATTCTATAATAACCTTCTAAGATTGGTACTGAGTATCCCATTTTGGAGATCTGAAAAGAGAAGTTCAGATAAGCCTAGTACAATGAGCCACATATTTTAATAAAGCAGAGAAATGCAAATCAAAACCACTTTGAGATATCACCTACCTCCAGTAAGATTAGCCCACATCACAAAATCCCCAAACTGCAGATGCTAGCATGGACGTAGAGAGAAGGGTACGCTTCTGCACTGCTGATGGGGCTGCAAACTAATACAACCTTTATGGAAAGAAGTAGAGAGAATGCTCCAAGAACTAAATGTTGACCTTCTGTTTGATCCTGCAATTCCATTACAAGGTATCTACACAGAAGAACAAAATTATTTTACCACAAAGACACTTGTGCCAGAATGTTTATCGCAGCCCAGTTCATAATTGCCAACTTGTGGAAGCAACCCAAGCGGCCATCAACCCATCAACAGATTAACAAACTGTGACATGTGTATGTCATGGAATACTATTCAGCCATAAAAACATCTTTTACATCTTTTGTGTTTACCTGGCTGGAGTTGGAACACACTCTTCTTAGTAAAGCATCTTGAGAATGGAAAAACAAAAAGTATTCAGTGTACTCAATACTATTATGAAACCGATATATAAACACACACTGATACAAATGATAAAACACAAATATACCTAGCTAGGGGGGAGGGGGTGATTGGCGGAGAAGGGATTTCACCTAATGTGCACAATACAAGGGTGTATTTCAAAATACCTAAGAGTAATTTTAAATGTCTTACCACAAAAAACAAGTAAGTGAGGTGATGGCTATGTTAATCAGTTTTATTTAAGCATCCCACGTTGTATATCAAATCATCACACTGTATCCCATAAACATATACAGTTATGATTTTAATTAAAAAATAAAGCTCCAATAGATTATGAAAGGCCAGCAGGAGGGTGACTTCCATCCAATTGGGAGACAGATTATAAAAGAGGTTATAAAGGTAGAGGAAAGTTATTTGGTATTTTTCAGTTGATTAATTAGTATATTAGAATGCTGTTTTTTAAGTCCTACTATAGTTCAGTGAGTTCATGTTGTGATTCTAAGTGGATGGGAAGCTCTTTGAGGATAGATGGGTTATTTTTTGTTTGTTTCTGTTATATCATCTAATCCAATGCTTTACAAGTGTATATTGATTGAATATTGATTGAGCAAGTGTATATTGATTGACTATTGATTAGCTTTTGTTGTCTTCAGTACAGAGATAGTGCTTCTCAACTTATTATTACTATTTGGTTCTTGTTACTGTTCTAGTCACATAACTTGAGTTAGTCTGCTGCTTCATCTGTTGGGAATGAGGTTACTCAGGCTTACTATATATGCTATGTACATGCCAATATAATTACAATGATTGCGTTTTCAGGTTTCAATTTATTGGGAAGTATTCGGGGCCTGTTTTTCTCCTCTGAGTCTGTTCAAAAGTATTTGCTAAGCAGGGTTTGATTTGTAGTAGAAAGGATTATGGCTGGTGTAGGTGAGGTGATGTGAACTGCTGAAGACTTTCACAGAACCGTTATTATTCTCTAGAATTTCTCATCCTGGTAGTGTGTTCTTCCTAAGGCATAAAGGACTTTCTCACTTTCTTAATATTTTTTGAGAGTATTAAATAGAGGAATAAGAAAAAGTACAGCAATCATTGTCATCTTCCTCACCATCATCTTCATGGTCACCACCACCATCATCACCATGGCTATCATCATCACTGTCAACCTAGTCATCCTCACCCTCAGGAATATCATTTTGTCACCCCATCCACTTTCACCATCACCACCATCATCACCATCACTGCGGTCATCACTATCACTATCA